>NW_027667565.1:0-75000 GCF_963924665.1 Micromys minutus
CATTCCCCTTATTTTCGGGCTGAAAAGTAGAAATTCAACGTATTTTGGAGCAAAATTGCAGAAATTCCCCTAATTGTGGGGCAAAAAGGCAGAAATTCCCTATATGTTAGGGCAAAAAGACAGAAATTCTCCTTATTTTGGGGTAAAACTCAGAAATTCCACTTATTTTGGGGCAAAATTCCAGAAATTTCCCTTATTTTGGGGCAAAATTGCAGAAATTTCACTTATTTTGAGGCAAAATTTCAGAAATATCACTTATTTCATGGTAAAAAGGCAGAAATTTTCCTTATTTTGGGGCAAAAAGGCAGAAATTCCTAATATTTTGTGGCAAAAATGCAGAAAGTCCTCTTGTTTTGAGGTAAAAAAGCTGAAATTCCCCTATTTGGGTGCAAAAATGCAGAAATGTCCCTTATTTTGGGGCAAAATTGCAGTAATTTCACTTATTTCAGGGTAAGAAGTCAGAAATTTTTTTTATTTTGGGGCAAAAAAGACAGAAATTCCCTTTGTTTTGGGGGAAAAGACAGAAATTCCACTGGTTTAGAGGCAATAAAGCAGAAATTCCTCTTATTTTGGAGCAAAAATGAAGAAATTTCCCATTTATATGGCAAAAAGGTATGCATTCTTCTTATTTTCGGGCAAAAAGGCAGAAATTCTCCGTATTTTGGAGCAAAATTGCAGAAATTCCCCTAATTGTGGGGCAAAAAGACAGAAATTCCCTATATGTTGGGGCAAAAAGACCGAAATTCTTCTTATTTTGGGGCAAAACTCAAAAATTCCAATTATTTTGGGGCAAAATTTCAATTTCACTTATTTTGGGGCAAAATTGCAGAAATTTCACTTATTTTGGGGCAAAATTGCAGAAATTTCACTTATTTCAGGGAAAAAAAGCAGAAATTTACTTATTTTGGGGCAAAATGGCAGAAATTTCTTTTATTTTGATACATAATAGCAGAAATTTTTCTTATTTTGGGCAAAAAGGCAGAAATTTCCCATATTTTGGGACAAAAATGCAGAAATTCCCCTTATTTTGAGATAAAAAGGCTGAAATTCCCCCAACTTTGGGGCAAATAGGCAGAAATTCCTCTTATTTTGGGGCAAAAAGCAGACGTTTCTCTTATTTTGGGGAAAATTTTAGAAATTTAACTTATTTCAGGGCAAAAAGTCAGAAATTCCCCTTATTTTAGGGCAAAATACAGAAATTTTGTTTATTTTTGGGGAAAAGTCAGAAATTGCACTTATTTCAAGTCAAAAAGGTGGAAAATCCCCTTATTTTGGGGTAAAAATGAAGAAATATCTCTTTTTTATGGCAAAAAGTTATACATTCCCTTTATTTTCGGGCAAAAAGGCAGAAATTCCCCGTATTTTGGAGCAAAATTGCAGAAATTCCCCTAATTTTGGGGCAAAAAGACAGAAATTCTCCTTATTTTGGGGCAAAACTCAGAAATTCCACTTACTTTGGGGCAAAATTCCAGAAATTTCCCTTATTTTGGGGCAAAATTGCAGAAATTTCCATTATTTTGGGACAAAATTGCAGAAATTTCACTTATTTCAGGGTAATAAGTCAGAAATTTTCCTTATTTTGGGGCAAAAAAGACAGAAATTCCATTTGTTTTGGGGGAAAAAGACAGAAATTCCACATATTTAGAGGAAAAAAAGCAGAAATTCCCATTATTTTGGAGTAAAAATGAAGAAATTTACCTTTTTTGTGGCAAAAGGTAAACATTCCCCATATTTTCGGGCTGAAAAGTAGAAATTCAACATATTTTGGAGCAAAATTGCAGAAATTCCCCTACTTGTAGGGCAAAAAGGCAGAAATTCCCTATATGTTAAGGCAAAAAGACAGAAATTCTCCTTATTTTAGGGCAAAACTCAGAAATTCCACATATTTTGGGGCAAAATTCCAGAAATTTCCCTTATTTGGGGGTAAAATTGCAGAAATTTCACTTATTTTGAGGCAAAATTTCAGAAATATCACTTATTTCAGGGAAAAAAGGCAGAAATTTTTCTTATTTTGGGGCAAAAAGGCAGAAATTCCTAATATTTTGTGGCAGAAATGCAGAAAGTCCTTTTGTTTTGAAGTAAAAAAGCTGAAATTCCTCTATTTGGGGGCAAAAAGGCAGAAATTTCCCTTATTTTGGGGGAAAATTGCAGTAATTTCACTTATTTCAGGGTAAGAAGTCAAAAATTTTCTTTATTTTGGGGCAAAAAAGACAGAAATTCCCTTTGTTTTTGGGGAAAAGACAGAAATTCCACTGGTTTAGAGGCAATAAAGCAGAAATTCCTATTATTTTGGAGCAAAAATGAAGAAATTTCCCATTTATATGGCAAAAAGTTATGCATCCTTCTTATTTTCGGGCAAAAAGGCAGAAATTCCCCGTATTTTGGAGCAAAATTGCAGAAATTCCCCTAATTGTGGGGCAAAAAGACAGAAATTCCCTATATGTTGGGGCAAAAAGACCAAAATTCTTCTTATTTTGGGGCAAAACTCAAAAATTCCAATTATTTTGGGGCAAAATTTCAATTTCACTTATTTTGGGGCAAAATTGCAGAAATTTCACTTATTTTGGGGCAAAATTGCAGAAATTTCACTTATTTCAGGGAAAAAAAGCAGAAATTTACTTATTTTGGGGCAAAATGGCAGAAATTTCTTTTATTTTGATACGTAATTGCAGAAATTTTTCTTATTTTGGGCAAAAAGGCAGAAATTTCCCATATTTTGGGGCAAAAATGCAGAAATTCCCCTTATTTTGAGATAAAAAGGCTGAAATTCCCCCAACTTTGGGGCAAATAGGCAGAAATTCCTCTTATTTTGGGGCAAAAAGCAGACGTTTCCCTTATTTTTGGGAAAATTTTAGAAATTTAACTTATTTCAGGGCAAAAAGCCAGAAATTCCCCTTATTTTAGGGCAAAAAGACAGAAATTTTGTTTATTTTGGGGGAAAAGTCAGAAATTGCACTTATTTGGAGTCAAAAAGGTGGAAAATCCCCTTATTTTGGGGTAAAAATGAAGAAATATCTCTTTTTTATGGCAAAAAGTTATACATTCCCTTTATTTTCGGGCAAAAAGGCAGAAATTCCCCGTATTTTGGAGCAAAATTGCAGAAATTCCCCTAATTTTGGGGCAAAAAGACAGAAATTCTCCTTATTTTGGGGCAAAACTCAGAAATTCCACTTACTTTGGGGCAAAATTCCAGAAATTTCCCTTATTTTGGGGCAAAATTGCAGAAATTTCCATTATTTTGGGACAAAATTGCAGAAATTTCACTTATTTCAGGGTAATAAGTCAGAAATTTTCCTTATTTTGGGGCAAAAAAGACAGAAATTCCATTTGTTTTGGGGGAAAAAGACAGAAATTCCACATATTTAGAGGAAAAAAAGCAGAAATTCCCATTATTTTGGAGCAAAAATGAAGAAATTTCCCTTTTTTGTGGCAAAAGGTAAACATTCCCCATATTTTCGGGCTGAAAAGTAGAAATTCAACATATTTTGAAGCAAAATTGCAGAAATTCCCCTAATTGTGGGGCAAAAAGGCAGAAATTCCCTATATGTTAGGGCAAAAAGACAGAAATTCTCCTTATTTTGGGGCAAAACTCAGAAATTCCACTTATTTGGGGGCAAAATTCCAGAAATTTCCCTTATTTTGGGGCAAAATTGCAGAAATTTCACTTATTTTGAGGCAAAATTTCAGAAATATCACTTATTGCAGGGTAAAAAGGCAGAAATTTTTTTTATTTTGGGGCAAAAAGGCAGAAATTCCTAATATTTTGTGGCAAAAATGCAGAAATTCCCTTTATTTTGTGTCAAAAAGGCAGAAATTTCTTTTATGTTGGGGCAAAATTGCAGAAATTTCCCTTATTTTGGGGCAAAATTGCAGTAATTTCACTTATTTCAGGATAAGAAGTCAGAAATTTTCTTTATTTTGGGGCAAAAAAGACAGAAATTCCCTTTGTTTTTGGGGAAAAGACAGAAATTCCACTTATTTAGAGGCAATAAAGCAGAAATTCCTATTATTTTGGAGCAAAAATGAAGAAATTTCCCATTTATATGGAAAAAAGTTATGCATTCTTCTTATTTTCGGGCAAAAAGGCAGAAATTCCCCGTATTTTTGAGCAAAATTGCAGAAATTCCCCTAATTGTGGGGCAAAAAGAAGGAAATTCCCTATAGGTTGGGGCAAAACGACCGAAATTCTTCTTATTTTGGGGCAAAACTCAAAAATTCCAATTATTTTGGGGCAAAATTCCAATTTCCCTTATTTTGGGGCAAAATTGCAGAAATTTCACTTATTTTGGGGCAAAATTGCAGAAATTTCACTTATTTCAGGGAAAAAAAGCTGAAATTTACTTATTTTGGGGCAAAATGGCAGAAATTTCTTTTATTTTGATACATAATTGCAGAAATTTTTCTTATTTTGGGCAAAAAGGCAGAAATTTTCCATATTTTGGGGCAAAAATGCAGAAATTCCCCTTATTTTGAGGTAAAAAGGCTGAAATTCCCCCAACTTTGGGGCAAATAGGCAGAAATTCCTCTTATTTTGGGGCAAAAAGCAGACGTTTCCCTTATTTTGGGGAAAATTTTAGAAATTTAACTTATTTCAGGGCAAAAAGTCAGAAATTCCCCTTATTTTAGGGCAAAAAGACAGAAATTTTGTTTATTTTTGGGGAAAAGTCAGAAATTGCACTTATTTGGAGTCAAAAAGGTGGAAAATCCCCTTATTTTGGGGTAAAAATGAAGAAATATCTCTTTTTTATGGCAAAAAGGTATACATTCCTTATATTTTCTGGAAAAAAGGCAGAAATTCCCCGTATTTTGGAGCAAAATTGCAGAAATTCCCCTAATTTTGGGGCAAAAAGACAGAAATTCTCTATATGTTGGGGCAAAAAGACCGAAATTCTTCTTATTTTGGGGCAAAACTCAAAAATTCCAATTATTTTGGGGCAAAATTCCAATTTCCCTTATTTTGGGGCAAAAGTGCAGAAATTTCACTTATTTTGGGGCAAAATTGCAGAAATTTCACTTATTTCAGGGAAAAAAAGCAGAAATTTACTTATTTTGGGGCAAAATGGCAGAAATTTCTTTTATTTTGATACATAATTGCAGAAATTTTTCTTATTTTGGGCAAAAAGGCAGAAATTTCTCATATTTTGGGGCAAAAATGCAGAAATTCCCCTTATTTTGAGGTAAAAAGGCTGAAATTCCCCCTATTTTGGGGCAAAAATTCAGAAATTCCCCTTATTTTGGGGCAAAAAGCAGACATTTCCCTTATTTTGGGGAAAATTTTAGAAATTTAACTTATTTCAGAGCAAAAAGTCAGAAATTCCCCTTATTTTGGGGCAAAAAAGACAGAAATTTTGTTTATTTTTGGGGAAAAGTCAGAAATTGCACTTATTTGGAGTCAAAAAGGTGGAAAATCCCCTTATTTTGGGGTAAAAATGAAGAAATATCACTTTTTTATGGCAAAAAGGTATACATTCCCTTTATTTTTGGGCAAAAAGGCAGAAATTACCCGTATTTTGGAGCAAAATTGCAGAAATTCCCCTAATTTTGGGGCAAAAAGGCAGAACTTCCCCTTATTTTGGGGTAAAACTGCAGAAATTTCACTTATTTCGCGGCAAAATGGCAGAAATTCTCTTTATTTTTGGCGAAAAAGGCAGAAAATCCCCGTATTTTGGATCAAAATTGCAGAAATTCACCTAATTTTGGGGTAAAACATGCAGTAATTTTCTTTATTTTGGGGCAAAAAGGCAGAAATTCTCGTTATTTTGGGGCAAAAGGCAGAAATTCCCTTTATTTTGGGTCAAAATTGCAGAAAATTCTTTTATTATGGGGAAAAATTGCAGATATTTCTTTTATTTTAAGGCAAAATTGCAGAAATTTCACTTATTTCAGAGAAAAAAAGCAAAAATTTTTCTTATTTTAGGGCAAAAAGGCAGAAATTCACCTTATTTTGGGGCAAAAAGGCAGAAATTCACCTTATTTTGGGGTAAAATTGCAGACATTTCACATATTTCAGGGCAAAAAGGCAGAAATTCCCCTTATTTTGGGATAAAATTGCAGAAATTTCCTTTGTTTGGGGGCAAAAAGGCAGAAAATCCCCTTAATTTTGGGCAAAAAGGCAGAAATTCCCCATATTTTGGAGCAAAATTGCAGAAATTCCCCTAAAATTGGGGCAAAAATGCAGAAATTCCCTTTATTTGGGGCAAATCGGCAGAAGTTCCCCTTATTTTCGGGAAAAGCGGCAGAAATTCCCTGTATTTTGAACCAAAATTGCAGAAACTCTCCTAAATTTGGTGCAAAAAGGCAGAAATTCCCTTTATTTTGGGGAAAAAATTCAGAAATTCTACTTATTTCGGGGCAAAAATCAGAAATTTCCCTTATTTTGGGGCAAAATTTGAGAAATTTCTTTTATTTTGGTACAGAATTGCAGAAATTTTTCTTATTTTGTGGCAAAAAGCCAGAAATTTTCCATATTTTGGTGCAAAAAGGCTGAAATTCTTCTTATTTTGAGGTAAAATGCTGAAATTCCCCATATTTTGGGGCAAAAAGGCAGAAATTCCCCTCATTTTAAGGCAAAAAGGCACAAATTTCCCTTATTTTCGGGCAAAATTTCAGAAATTTCATTATTTCAGGGCAAAAAGTCAGAAATTACTTTTATTTTGGGGCAAAAACAGAAATTTCTTTTATTTTGGTACAAAATTGAAGAAATTTTCCTTATTTGGAACAAAAAGTCAGAAATTCCTCATATTTTGAGCAAAAGGCAGAAATTCCCCTTATTTTGAGGTAAAAAGGCTGAAATTCCCGTTATTTTGGGGCAAAAAGGCAGAAATTCCCTGTACTTTGTGGCAAAAAGGCAGAAATTCCCGTTAATTGGGGCAGAAAAGCAAAAATTTTCCTTATTTGGGGGCAATAAGGCAGAAATTCCCCATATTTTGTGGCAAAAAGGCAGAAATTTTCCTTATTTGGAGGTAAAATGCTGAAATTCCCCTTATTTTGGCAAAAGGCAGAAATTCCCCGTATTTTGGGGCAAAATTGCAGAAATTTCACTTATTTCAGGGCAAAAAGTCAGAAATTTGCCTTATTTTGGGGCAAAAAGCAGAAATTCTCCTAATTTTGGGGCCAAAAACAGAAATTCCTCTTATTTTGCGGTAAAATTGTGGAAATTTCAAATATTTCAGTGCAAAAAGGCAGAAATTCCACTGTATTTCGGGCAATAAGACAGAAATTCCTTGTATTTTGGAGTAAAATTTCAGAAATTCCCCTTATATTGTTGCAAAAATGCAGAAATTCCCTTTATTTTGGTTCAATAAGGCAGAAATTCCCCGTATTTTGAAGCAAAATTGCACATATTCTCCTAATTTTGAGGGAAAAAGCAGAAATTCACATTATTTTGTTACAAAATAACAGAAATTCTCCTTATTTCAGGGCAAAAAGTCAGAAATTCCCCTTATTTTGGGGCAAAATTTCAGAAATCTCCTTTATTTTGGGGCAAAATTGCAGAAATCTCCCTTATTTTGGGGCAAAATTATAGAAATTTAACTTATTTTAGGGAAAAAACGCAGAAATTTCTCTTATTTTTGAGCAAAAAGGCAGAAATAACTTTTATTTTGGTACAAAATTGCAGAAATTTTCTTTATTTTGGGGCAAAAATACAGAAATTCCCCATATTTTAGGGCAAAAAGGCAGAGATTCCCCTTATTATGAGGTAAAAAGGCTGAAATTCCCTTTATTTTGGGGTAAAAAGACAGAAATTCCCCTTATTTTGTGGCAAAGGGCAGAAATTTCCCTTATTTTGGGACATAATTGCAGAAATTTCACTTATTTCAAGGCAAAATTCAAAAATTCCTTTTAGTTTGGGGCAAAAAGAGAGAAATTCCGTTTATTTTTGGGTAAAAAAGGCATAAATTTCACTTATTTTGAGGTAAAAAGGCAGAAATTCCTCTTATTTTTGGGCAAAAATGAAGAAATTTCCCTTTTTTGTGGCTAAAGGTATACATTCCCCTTATTTTCGGACTAAAAAGTAGAAATTCCACGTATTTTGGAGCAAAATTGCAGAAATTCCCCTAATTGTGGGGCAAAAAGGCAGACATTCCCTATATGTTGGGGCAAAAAGACAAAAATTCCCCTTATTTTGGGGCAAAACTCAGAAATTCCACTTATTTTGGGGCAACATTCTAGAAATTTCCCTTATTTTGGGGCAAAATATCAGAAATTTGACTTATTTTGGGGCAAAATTGCAGAAATTTCATTTATTTGAGGGAAAAAAGGCAGAAATTTTCTTTATTTTGGGGCAAAAAGGCAGAAATTTCTTTTATTTTGGTACAAAATTGCAGAAATTTTTCTTATTTTCGGGCAAAAAGGCAGAAATTTCCAATCTTTTGGGGCAAAAATGCAAAAATTCCCCTTATTTTGAGGTAAAAAGGCTGAAATTCCCCTTATTTGGAGGCAAAAAGGCAGAAATTTCACTTATTTTGGGGCAGAATTGCAGAAATTTCACATATTTCAGGAAAAAAAGGCAGAAATTTTCCTTATTTTTTGGCAAAAAGTCATAAATTCCTAATATTTTGTGGCAAAAATGCAGAAATTCCTTTTTTTTGAGGTAAAAAGGCTGAAATTCCCCTTATTTGGGGTCAAAAAGGCAGAAATTTCCCTTATTTTGGGCAAAATTGCAGAAATTTCACTTATTTCAGGGTAATAAGTCAGAAATTTTCCTTATTTTGGAGCAAAAAAGACAGAAATTCAACTCATTTAGAGGCAAAAAAGCAGAAATTCCCTTTATTTTGGAGCAAAAATGAAGAAATTTCCTTTTTTATTGGCAAAAAGGTATGCATTCTTCTTATTTTCACGCAAAAATGCAGAAATTACCCGTATTTTGGAGCAAAATTGCAGAAATTCCCCTAATTGTGGGGCAAAAATGCAGAAATTCCCTATATGTTGGGGCAAAAAGACAGAAATTCTCCTTATTTTGGGGCAAAACTCAGAAATTCCACTTATTTTGGGGCAAAATTCCAGAAATTTCCCTTATTTTGGGGCAAAATTGCAGAAATTTCACTTATTTCAGGGAAAAAAGGCAGAAATTTTCTGTATTTTGGAGGAAAATGGCAGAAATTCTTAATATTTTGTGGAAAAAATGCAGAAATTCCCCTTATTTGGAGATAAAAAGGCTGAAATTCCCCTTATTTGGGGGCAAAAAGGCAGAAATTTCCCTTTTATTTTGTGGCAAAAAGACAGAAATTCCGCTAGTTTTGGGGCAAAAAGGCAGAACTTCCCCTTATTTTGGGGTAAAACTGCAGAAATTTCACTTATTTCGCGGCAAAATGGCAGAAATTCTCTTTATTTTTGGCGAAAAAGGCAGAAAATCCCCGTATTTTGGATCAAAATTGCAGAAATTCACCTAATTTTGGGGTAAAACATGCTGTAATTTTCTTTATATTGGGGCAAAAAGGCAGAAATTCCCGTTATTTTGGGGCAAAAGGCAGAAATTCCCCTTATTTTAGGGCAAAATTGCAGAAATTTCCCTTATTTGGGGACAAAACACAGAAATTCCCTTTATTTTGGGTCAAAATTGCAGAAAATTCTTTTATTATGGGGAAAAATTGCAGATATTTCTTTTATTTTAAGGCAAAATTGCAGAAATTTCACTTATTTCAGAGAAAAAAAGCAAAAATTTTTCTTATGGCAAAAAGGCAGAAATTAACCTTATTTTGGGGCAAAAAGGCAGAAATTCACCTTATTTTGGGGTAAAATTGCAGACATTTCACATATTTCAGGGCAAAAAGGCAGAAATTCCCCTTATTTTGGGATAAAATTGCAGAAATTTCCCTTGTTTGGGGGCAAAAAGGCAGAAAATCCCCTTAATTTCGGGCAAAAAGGCAGAAAATCCCCTTAATTTCGGGCAAAAAGGCAGAAATTCCCCGTATTTTGGAGCAAAATAGCAGAAATTCCCCTAATATTGGGGCAAAAATGCAGAAATTCCCTTTATTTGGGGCAAATCGGCAGAAGTTCCCCTTATTTTCGGGAAAAGCGGCAGAAATTCCCTGTACTTTGAACCAAAATTGCAGAAACTCTCCTAATTTTGGTGCAAAAAGGCAGAAATTCCCTTTATTTTGGGGCAAAAATACAGAAATTCTCCTTATTTCGGGGCAAAAATCAGAAATATCCCTTATTTTGGGGCAAAATTTTAGAAATTTCTTTTATTTTGGTACAGAATTGCAGAAATTTTTCTTATTTTGTGGCAAAAATGCAGAAATTTTCCATATTTTGGTGCAAAAAGGCTGAAATTCCCCTTATTTTTTGGTAAAATGCTGAAATTCCCCATATTTTGGGGCAAAAAGGCTGAAATTCCTCTCATTTTGGGGCAAAAAAGTACAAATTTCCCTTATTTTCGGGCAAAATTGCAGAAATTTCATTTATTTCAGGGCAAAAAGTCAGAAATTACTTTTATTTTGGGGCAAAAACAGAAATTTCTTTTATTTTGGTAAAAAATTGAAGAAATTTTTCTTATTTGGAACAAAAAGTCAGAAATTCCTCATATTTTGAGCAAAAGGCAGAAATTCCCTTTATTTTGAGGTAAAAAGGCTGAAATTCCCGTTATTTTGGGGCAAAAAGGCAGAAATTCCCTTTACTTTGTGGCAAAAAGGCAGAAATTCCCGTTAATTGGGGCAGAAAAGCAAAAATTTTCCTTATTTGGGGGCAATAAGGCAGAAATTCCCCATATTTTGTGGCAAAAAGGCAGAAATTTTCTTTATTTGGAGGTAAAATGCTGAAATTCCCCTTATTTTGGCAAAAGGCTGAAATTCCCCTTATTTTGGGGCAAAATGGCAGAAATTTCACTTATTTCAGGGCAAAAAGTCAGAAATTTGCCTTATTTTGGGGCAAAAAGCAGAAATTCTCCTAATTTTGGGGCCAAAAACAGAAATTCCTCTTATTTTGGGGTAAAATTGTGGAAATTTCAAATATTTCACTGCAAAAAGGCAGAAATTCCACTGTATTTCGAGCAATAATGCAGAAATTCCTTGTATTTTGGAGTAAAATTTCAGAAATTCCCCTTATATTTTTGCAAAAATGCAGAAATTCCCTATATTTTGGTTCAATAAGGCAAAAATTCCTTGTATTTTGAAGCAAAATTGCACATATTCTCCTAATTTTGAGGGAAAAAGCAGAAATTCACATTATTTTGTTACAAAATAACAGAAATTCTCCTTATTTCAGGGCAAAAAGTCAGAAATTCTTCTTATTTTGGGGCAAAATTTCAGAAATTTTCTTTATTTTGGGGCAAAATTGCAGAAATCTCCCTTATTTTGGGGCAAAATTATAGAAATTTAACTTATTTCAGGGGAAAAACGCAGAAATTTCTCTTATTTTGGAGCAAAAAGGCAGAAATAACTTTTATTTTGGTACAAAATTGTAGAAATTTTCTTTATTTTGGGGCAAAAATATAGAAATTCCCCATATTTTAGGGCAAAAAGGCAGAGATTCCCCTTATTATGAGGTAAAAAGGCTGAAATTCCCTTTATTTTGGGGTAAAAATACAGAAATTCCCCTTATTTTGTGGCAAAGGGCAGAAATTTCCCTTATTTTGGGACATAATTGCAGAAATTTCACTTATTTCAAGGCAAAATTTAAAAATTCCTTTTAGTTTGGGGCAAAAAGAGAGAAATTCCGTTTATTTTTAGGTAAAAAGGCAGAAATTTCACTTATTTTGAGGTAAAAAGGCAGAAATTCCTCTTATTTTTGGGCAAAAATGAAGAAATTTCCCTTTTTTGTGGCTAAAAGTATACATTCCCTTTATTTTCGGACTAAAAAGTAGAAATTCCACGTATTTTGGAGCAAAATTGCAGAAATTCCCCTAATTGTGGGGCAAAAAGGCAGACATTCCCTATATGTTGGGGCAAAAAGACAAAAATTCCCCTTATTTTGGGGCAAAACTCAGAAATTCCACTTATTTTGGGGCAACATTTTAGAAATTTCCCTTATTTTGGGGCAAAATTGCAGAAATTTCATTTATTTGAGGGAAAAAAGGCAGAAATTTTCTTTATTTTGGGGCAAAAAGGCAGAAATTTCTTTTATTTTGGTACAAAATTGCAGAAATTTTTCTTATTTTCGGGCAAAAAGGCAGAAATTTCCAATCTTTTGGGGCAAAAATGCAAAAATTCCCCTTATTTTGAGGTAAAAAGGCTGAATTTCCCCTTATTTGGAGGCAAAAAGGCAGAAATTTCACTTATTTTGGCGCAGAATTGCAGAAATTTCACATATTTCAGGGAAAAAAGGCAGAAATTTTCCTTATTTTTTGGCAAAAAGTCATAAATTCCTAATATTTTGTGGCAAAAATGCAGAAATTCCTTTTTTTGAGGTAAAAAGGCTGAAATTCCCCTTATTTGGGGTCAAAAAGGCAGAAATTTCCCTTATTTTGGGCAAAATTGCAGAAATTTCACTTATTTCAGGGTAATAAGTCAGAAATTTTCCTTATTTTGGAGCAAAAATGACAGAAATTCAACTCATTTAGAGGCAAAAAAGCAGAAATTCCCTTTATTTTGGAGCAAAAATGAAAAAATTTCCTTTTTTATTGGCAAAAAGGTATGCATTCTTCTTATTTTCATGCAAAAATGCAGAAATTACCCGTATTTTGGAGCAAAATTGCAGAAATTCCCCTAATTGTGGGGCAAAAATGCAGACATTCCCTATATGTTGGGGCAAAAAGACAGAAATTCTCCTTATTTTGGGGCAAAACTCAGAAATTCCACTTATTTTGGGGCAAAATTCCAGAAATTTCCCTTATTTTGGGGCAAAATTGCAGAAATTTCACTTATTTCAGGGAAAAAAGGCAGAAATTTTCTGTATTTTGGAGGAAAATGGCAGAAATTCTTAATATTTTGTGGAAAAAATGCAGAAATTCCCCTTATTTGGAGATAAAAAGGCTGAAATTCCCCTTATTTGGGGGCAAAAAGGCAGAAATTTCCCTTATTTTGGAGCAAAATTGCAGAAATTCCCTTTATTTTGTGGCACAAAGGCAGAAATTTCTTTTGTTTTGGGGCAAAATTGCAAGAATTTCACTTATTTAAGGGCATAATTCAAAAATTCCTTTTATTTTGGGGCAAAAAGAAAGAAATTCCGTTTATTTTTGGGTAAAAAGGCAGAAATTTCACTTATTTTGAGGTAAAAAGGAAGAAATTCCTCTTATTTTTGGGCAACAATGAAGAAATTTCCCTTTTTTATGGCAAAAGATATACATTCCCCTTATTTTCGGGCTAAAAAGCAGAAATTCCAGTATTTTGGAGAAAAATGCAGAAATTCCCCTAATTGTGGAGCAAAAAGGCAGAAATTCCCTATATTTGAGGGCAAAAAGACAGAAATTCTCCTTGCTTTGGGGCAAAACTCAGAAATTCCACTTACTTTGGGGCCAAATTCCAGAAATTTCCCTTATTTTGGGGCAAAATTGCAGAAATTTACTTATTTTAGGGTCAAAATTGCAGAAATTTCACTTATTTCAGGGAAAAAAGGCAGAAATTTTCCTTATTTTGGGGCATAAAGGCAGAAATTCTTAATATTTTGTGGCAAAAATGCAGAAATTTCCTTTATTTTGAGGTAAAATGGCTGAAATCCCCTTATTTGGGGGCAAAAAGGTAGAAATTTCCTTTATTTTGGGGCAAAATTGCAGAAATTTCACTTATTTCCGGGTAATAATTCAGAAATTTTCCTTATTTTGAGGCAAAAAAGACAGAAATTCCCTTTGTTTTGGGGGAATAAGACAGAAATTCCACATATTGAGAGGAAAAAAAGCAGAAATTCCCATTATTTTGAAGCAAAAATGAAGAAATTTCCCTTTTTTGTGGCAAAAGGTAAACATTCCCCTAATTTTCGGGATGAAAAGTAGAAATTCCCCGTATTTTGGGGCAAAATAGCAGAAATTCCCCTAATTGTGGGGCAAAAAGGAAGAAATTCCCTATATGTTATGGCAAAAAGACAGAAATTCTCCTTATTTTGGGGCAAAATTCCAGAAATTTCCCTTATTTTGAGGCAAAATTGCAGAAATTTGACTTATTTTGGGGCAAAATTGCAGAAATTTCACTTATTTCAGGGAAAAAAGGCTGAAATTTTCCTTATTTTGGGGCAAAAAGGCAGAAATTTCTTTTATTTTGGTACAAAATTGCAGAATTTTTTTTTATTTTGGGGCAAAAATGCTGAAATTCCCCTTATTTGGAGGCAAAGAGGCAGAAATTTCACTTATTTTGTGGCAAAATTGCAGAAATTTCACTTATTTCAGGGAAAAAAGGCAGAAATTTTCTTATTTTGGTGCAAAAAGGAAGAAATTGCTAATATTTTGTGGCAAAAATGCAGAAATTCCCCTTATTTTGAGGTAAAAAAGGCTGAAATTCCCCTTATTTGGGGGCAAAAAGGCAGAAATTTTCCTAATTTTGGGGCAAAATTGCAGAAATTTCACTTATTTCAGAGTAATAAGTCAGAAATTTTCCTTATTTTGATGCAAAAAAGACAGGAATTCCCTTTGTTTTGAGGGAAAAAGAAAGAAATTCCACTAATTTAGAGGCAAAAAAGCAGAAATTCCGCTTATTTTGGAGCAAAAATGAAGAAATTTCCCTTTTTTATGGCAAAAAGGTATGCATTCTTCTTATTTTTGGACAAAAATGCAGAAATTCCCCGTATTTTGGAGCAAAATTGCAGAAATTCCCCTAATTGTGGGGCAATAAGGCAGAATTTCCCTATATGTTAGGGCAAAAAGACAGAAATTCTCCTTATTTTGGGGCAAAACTCAGAAATTCCACTTATTTTGGGGCAAAATTCCAGATTGTAGGGCAAAATTTCGGAAATTTCACTTATTTCAGGGAAAAAAGGCAGAAATTTTCCTTATTTTGAGGCAAAAGGGCCGAAATTTCCCTTATTTTGGAGCAAAAATGAAGAAATTCCCCTTATTTTGAGGTAAAAAGGCTTAAATTCCCCTTATTTGGGGGCAAAAGGAAGAAATTTCCCTTACTTTGGGGCAAAATTGCAGAAATTTCACTTACTTCCGGGTAATAATTCAGAAATTTTCCTTATTTTGGGGCAAAAAAGACAGAAATTCTTTTTGTTTTGGGGGAAAAGACAGAAATTCCAGTTATTTAGAGGCAAAAAAGCAGAAATTCCCTTTATTTTGGAGCAAAAATGAAGAAATTTCCCTTTTTTATGGCAAAAAGGTATGCATTCTTCTTATTTTCGGG
Source organism: Micromys minutus (assembly GCF_963924665.1). Taxonomy (NCBI): domain Eukaryota; kingdom Metazoa; phylum Chordata; class Mammalia; order Rodentia; family Muridae; genus Micromys; species Micromys minutus. The sequence continues at coordinate 15,207 of NW_027667565.1, forward strand.
CAAAATGCAGAAATTCCCCATATCTTGGGGCAAAATTGCAGAAATTCCCCTAATTGTGGGGCAAAAACGCAGAAATTCCCTATATGTTGGCGCAAAGAGACAGAAATTCTCCTTATTTTGGGTAAGACTCAGAAATTCCACTTATTTTGGGGCAAAATTTCAGAAATTTCCCTTATTTTGGGGCAAAATTGCAGAAATTTGACATATTTTGGGGCAAAATTGCAGAAATTTCACTTATTTCAGGAAAAAAAGGCAGAAATTTTCCTTATTTTGAAACAAAAAGGCAGAAATTCCTAATATTTTGTGGCAAAAATGCAGAAATTCCCCTTATTTTGAGGTTAAAAGGCTGAAATTCCCATTATTTGGGGGCAATAAGGCAGAAATTTCCCTAATTTTCGGGCAAAATTGGAGAAATTTCACTTATTTCAGGGTAATAAGTCAGAAATTTTTTTTTATTTTGGGGCAAAAAAGACAGGAATTCCCTTTGTTTTGCAGGAAAAAGACAGAAATTCCACTTATTTAGAGGCAAAAAAGCAGAAATTCCCCTTAATTATGAGCAAAAATAAAGAAATTTCCCTTTTTTATGGCAAAAAGGTATGCATTCTTCTTATTTTTGGGCAAAAAGGCAGAAATTCCCTGTATTTTGGAGCAAAATTGCAGAAATTCCCCTAACTGTGGGGCAAAAAGGCAGAAATTTCCTATATGTTAGGGCAAAAAACAGAAATTCTCCTTATTTTGGTGCAAAACTCAGAAATTCCACTTATTTTGGGGCAAAATTCTAGAAATTTCCCTTATTTTGGGGCAAAATTTCAGAAATTTCACTTATTTAAGGGAAAAAAGGCAGAAATTTTCTTATTATGGTGCAAAAAGGCAGAAATTCTTAATATTTTGTGGCAAAAATGCAGAAATTCCCTTTATTTTGATGTAAAAAGGCTGAAATTACCTTTATTTGGGGGCAAAAATGCAGAAATTCCCCTAATTTTGGGGCAAAATTGCAAAAACTTTACTTATTTCAGAAAAAAAGCAGAAATTTTCTTATTTTGGGGCAAAAGGCAGAAATTTCTTTTATTTTGGTACAAAATTGCAGAAATTTTTTTTATTTTGGGGCAAAAAGGCAGAAATTTCCCATATTTTGGGGCAAAAATGCAGAAATTCCCCTTATTTTGAGGTAAAAAGGCTGAAATTCCCCTTATTTTGGGGCAAAAGGCCGAAATTTCCCTTATTTTGGGGCAAAATTGCAGAAATTTCACTTATTTCAGGGTAATAAGTCAGAAATTTTCCTTATTTTGGGGCAAAAAAGACAGGAATTCCCTTTGTTTTGGGGGAAAAAGACAGAAATTCCACTTATTTAGAGGCAGAAATCCAGAAATTCCCCTTATTTTGAGATAAATAGGCTGAAATTCCCCTTATTTGGGTGCAAAAAGGCAGAAATTTCCCTTATTTTGGTGCAAAAAGACAGAAATTCCCCTTATTTTGTCGCAAAAAGGCAGAAATTTCTTTTGTTTTAAGGCAACATTGCAGAAATTTCACTTATTTCAGGGCACAATTCAAAAATTCCTTTTATTTTGGGGCAAAAAGACAGAAATTCCATTTATTTTTCAGTAAAAAGCAGAAATTTCACTTATTTTGAGGCAAATAAGCAGAAATTCCCATTATTTTGGAGCAAAAATGAAGAAATTTCCCTTTTTTGTGGCAAAAGGTAAACATTCCCCTGATTTTCGGGCTGAAAAGTAGAAATTCCCCGTATTTTGGAGCAAAATTGCAGAAATTCCCCTAATTGTGGGGCAAAAAGGCAGAAATTCCCTGTATGTTGGGGCAAAAAGACAGAAATTCTAATTATTTTGGGGCAAAATTCCAAAAATTTACCTTATTTTGGGGCAAAATTGCAGAAATTTCACTTATTTCAGGAAAAAAAGGCAGAAATTTTCTTATTTTGGTGCAAAAAGGAAGAAATTCCTAATATTTTGTGGCAAAAATGCAGAAATTCCCTTTATTTTGAGGTAAAAAAGGCTTAAATTCCCCTTATTTGGGGGCAAAAAGGAAGAAATTTCCCTTATTTTGGAGCAAAATTGCAGAAACTTCACTTACTTCAGGGTAATAAGTCAGAAATTTTCCTTATTTTGGGGCAAAAAAGACAGGAATTCCCTTTGTTTTGGGGGAAAAAGACAGAAATTCCAAGTATTTAGAAGCAAAAAAAGCAGAAATTCCCCTTATTTTGGAGAAAAAATGAAGAAATTTCCCTTTTTTATGGCAAAAAGGGATGCATTCTTCTTATTTTTGGGCAAAAAGGCAGAAATTTCCCGTATTTTGGAGCAAAATTGCAGAAATTCCCCTAATTGTGGGGCAAAAAGGCAGAAATTCCCTATATGTTGGGGCAAAAAAACAGATATTCTCCTTATTTTGGGGCAAATCTCAGAAATTGCACTTATTTTAAGGCAAAATTTCAGAAATTTCCCTTATTTTGGGGCAAAATTGCAGAAATTTCACTTATTTTGGGGCAAAATTGCAGAAATTTCACATATTTCAGGGATAAAAGGCAGAAATTTTTTTTATTTTGGTGCAAAAAGGCAGAAATTCCTAATATTTTCTGGCAAAAAATGGAGAAATTTCCCTTATATTGAGGTAAAAAAGCTGAAATAGCTCTTATTTGGGGGCAAAAAGGCAGAAATTTCCCTAATTTTGGGGCAAAATTGCCGAAATTTCACTTATTGCAGAGTAATAAGTCAGAAATTTTCCTTATTTTGGGGCAAAAAAGACAGGAATTCCCTTTGTTTTGAGGGAAAAATACAGAAATTCCACTAATTTAGAGGCAAAAGCAGAAATTCCCCTTATTTTGGAGCAAAAATAAAAAAATTTCTCTTTTTTTATGGCAAAAAGGTATGCATTCTTCTTATTTTCGGGCAAAAAGGGAGAAATTCCTTGTATTTTGGAGCAAAATTGCAGAAATTCCCCGAATTGTGAGGCAAAAAGCCAGAATTTCCCTATATGTTAGGGCAAAAAGACAGAAATTCTCCTTATTTTGGGGCAAAACTCAGAAATTCCACTTATTTTGGGGCAAAAGTCCAGAAATTTCCCTTATTGTAGGGCAAAATTTCGGAAATTTCACTTATTTCAGGGAAAAAAGGCAGAAATTTTCTTTATTTTTAGGCAAAAGGGCCGAAATTTCTCTTATTTTGGGGCAAAAATGCAGAAATTCCCCTTATTTAGAGGTAAAAAGGCTGAAATTTTCTTTATTTGGGGGCAAAAAGAAGAAATTTCCCTTACTTTGGGGCAAAATTGCAGAAATTTCACTTACTTCAGGGTAATAAGTCAAAAATTTTCCTTATTTTGGGGCAAAAAAGACAGAAATTTCCTTTGTTTTGGGGGAAAAAGACAGAAATTCCAGTTATTTAGAGGCAAAAAAGCAGAAATTCCCCTTATTTTGGAGCAAAAATGAAGAAATTTCCCTTTTCTATGGCAAAAAGGTATGCATTCTTCTTGTTTTCGGTCAAAAAGGCAGAAATTCCCCATATCTTGGAGCAAAATTGCAGAAATTCCCCTAATTGTGGGGCAAAAACGCAGAAATTCCATATATGTTGGGGCAAAGAGACAGAAATTCTCCTTATTTTGGGGCAAAACTCAGAAATTCCACTTATTTTGGGGCAAAATTCCAGAAATATCCCTTATTTTGGGGCAAAATTGCAAAAATTTGACTTATTTTGGGGCAAAATTGCAGAAATTTCACTTATTTCAGGGAAAAAAGGCAGAAATTTTTCTTATTTTGAAACAAAAAGGCAGAAATTCCTAATATTTTGTGGCAAAAATGCAGAAATTCCCCTTATTTTGAGGTTAAAGGCTGAAATTCCCATTATTTGGGGGCAAAAAGGCAGAAATTTCCCTAATTTTCGGGCAAAATTGGAGAAATTTCACTTATTTCAGGGTAATAAGTCAGAATTTTTTCTTATTTTGGGGCAAAAAAGACAGGAATTCCCTTTGTTTTGCGGGAAAAAGACAGAAATTCCACTTATTTAGAGGCAAAAATGAAGAAATTTTCCTTATTTTGGAGCAAAAATGAAGAAATTACCCTTTTTTATGGCAAAAAAGTATGCATTCTTCTTATTTTTGGGCAAAAAGGCAGAAATTCCTCGTATTTTGGAGCAAAATTGCAGAAATTCCCCTAAATGTGGGGCAAAAAGGCAGATATTCCCTATATGTTAGGGCAAAAAACAGAAATTCTCCTTATTTTGGTGCAATACTCAGAAATTACACTTATTTTGGGGCAAAATTCCAGAAATTTCCCTTATTTTGTGGAAAAATTTCAGAAATTTCACTTATTTCAGGGAAAAAAGGAAGAAATTTTTTTATTATGGTGCAAAAAAGCAGAAATTCCTAATATTTTGTGGCAAAAATGCAGAAATTCCCTTTATTTTGAGGTAAAAAGGCTGAAATTTTCTTTATTTGGGGGCAAAAAGGCAGAAATTCCCCTAATTTTGGGGCAAAATTGCAGAAATTTTACTTATTTCAGAAAAAAAGCAGAAATTTTCTTATTTTGGGTTAAAAGGCAGAAATTTCTTTTATTTTGGTACAAACTTGGAGAAATTTTTCTTATTTTGGGGCAAAAAAGCAGAAATTTCCCATATTTTGGGGCAAAAATGCAGAATTTCCCTTATTTTGAGGTAAAAAGGCTGAAATTCCCCTTATTTGGGGGCAAAAGGCAGAAATTTCCCTTATTTTGGGGCAAAATTGCCGAAATTTAACTTATTTCAGGTAATAAGTCAGAAATTTTCCTTATTTTGGGGCAAAAAAGACAGAAATTTCCTTTGTTTTGAGGGAAAAAGACAGAAATTCCACTTATTTAGAGGCAAAAATGAAGAAATTCCCGTTATTTTGGAGCAAAAATGAAGAAATTTCCCTTTTTTATGACAAAAAGGTATGCATTCTTCTTATTTTCAGGCAAAAAGGCAGAAATTCCCCGTATTTTGGAGCAAAATTGCAGAAATTCCCCTAATTGTGGGGCAAAAAGGCAGAAATTCCCTATATGTTGGGGCAAAAAGATCAAAATTCTTATATTGGGGCAAAACTCAGAAATTTCCCTTTTTTGGGGCAAAATTCCAGAAATTTCCCTTATTTTGGGGCAAAATTGCAGAAATTTGACTTATTTTGGGGCAAAATTGCAGAAATTTCACTTATTTCAGAAAAAAAGCAGAAATTTTCTTATTTTGGAACAAAAAGGCAGAAATTTCTTTTATTTTGATACAAAATTGCAGAAATTTTTCTTATTTTGGGGCAAAAAGGCAGAAATTTTTCATATTTTGGGGCAGAAATCCAGAAATTCCCCTTATTTTGAGGTAAAAAGGCTGAAATTCTTCTTATTTGGGGGCAAAAAGGGAGAAATTTCCCTTATTTTCGGGCAAAATTGCAGAAATTTCACTTATTTCAGAGTAATAAGCCAGAAATTTTCCTTATTTTGGGGCAAAAAACTCAGAAATTTGCTTTGTTTTGGGGGAAAAAGACAGAAATTCCACTTATTTAGAGGCAGAAAAGAAGAAATTTCCCTTATTTTGGAGCAAAAATGAAGCAATTTCCTTTTTTTATGGCAAAAAGGTATGCATTCTTCTTATTTTCGGGCAAAAAGGCAGAAATTCCTGGTATTTTGGAGCAAAATTGCAGAAATTCCCCTTATTGTGCCGCAAAAAGGCAGAAATTCCCTATATGTTGGGGCAAAAAGACAGAAATTCTCCTTATTTTGGGGCAAAACTCAGAAATTCCACTTATTTTGGGGCAAAATTCTAGAAATTTCCCTTATTTTGGGGCAAAATTGCAGAAATTTGACTGTTTTGGTGGCAAAATTGCAGAAATTTCACTTATTTCAAAAAAAGCAGATATTTTCTTATTTTGGGGCAAAAAAGGCAGAAATTTCTTTTATTTTGGTACAAAATTGCAGAAATTTTTTTTATTTTGGGGCAAAAAGTCAGAAATTTCCCATGTTTTGGGGCAAAAATGCCGAAATTCCCCTTATTTTGAGGTAAAAAGGCTGAAATTCCTCTTATTTGGGGGCAAAAAGGCAGAAATTTCCTTTATTTTGGGTCAAAATTGCAGAAATTTCACTTATTTCATGGTAATAAGTCAGAAATTTTCAAATTTTGGGGCAAAAAAGACAGAAATTCCCTTTGTTTTGGGGGAAAATACAGAAATTCCAATTATTTAGAGGCAAAAAAGCAGAAATTCCCCTTATTTTGGAGCAAAAATGAAGAAATTTTCCTTTTTTATGGCAAAACGGTATGCATTCTTCTTATTTTCGGGCAAAAATGCAGAAATTCCCCATATTTTGGAGCAAAATTGCAGAAATTCCCCTAATGATGGGGCAAAAAGGCAGAAATTCCCTATATGATGGGACAAAGAGACAGAAATTCTCCTTAGTTTGGGGCAAAACTCAGAAATTTTTCTTATTTTGAAGCAAAATTCCAGAAATTTCACTTATTTCAGAAAAAAAAAAGCAGAAATTTTCTTATAATGGGGTAAAAAGGCAGAAATTTCTTTTATTTTGGTACAAAATTGCAGAAATTTTCCTTATTTTGGGGCAAAAAGGGAGAAATTTCCCTTATTTTGGGGAAAAATGCAGAAATTCCACTTATTTTAGGTAAAAAGGCTGAAATTCCCCTTATTTGGTGACAAAAAAGCAGAAATTTCCCTTATTTTGGGGCAAAATTGCAGAAATTTCACTAATTTCAGGGTAATAAGTCAGAAATTTTCCTTATTTTTGGGCAAAAAAAACAGAAATTCTTTTTGTTTTGGGGGAAAAAGACAGAAATTCCACTTATTTAAAGGCAAAAAAGCAGAAATTCCCCTTATTTTGGAGCAAAATTGCAGAAATTCCCCTAATTGTGGGTCAAAAAGGCAGAAATTTTCTATATGTTGGGGCAAAAAGACAGAAATTCTCTTTATTTTTGGGCAAATCTCAGAAATTCCACTTATTTTGGGGCAAAATTCAGGAAATTTCACATATTTTGGGGCAAAATTGCAGAAATTTCACTTGTTTTGGGGCAAAATTGCAGAAATTTCACTTATTTCGGGAAAAAAAAGCAGAAATTTTCTTTATTTTGGGGCAAAAAGGCAGAAATTCCTATTATTTTGTGGCAAAAATGCAGAAATTTCTTCTATTTTGAGGTAAAAATGCTGAAATTCCCATTATTTGGGGATAAAAAGGCAGAAATTTCCCTAATTTTCGGGCAAAATTGCAGAAATTTCACTTACTTCAGGGTAATAAGTCAGGAATTTTTCTTATTTTGGGGAAAATGAGACAGAACTTCCCTTTGTTTTGTGGGAAAAAGACAGAAATTCCACTTATTTAGTGGCAAAAAAGCAGAAATTCCCTTTATTTTGAAGCAAAAATGAAGAAATTTCCATTTTTCTGGCAGAAAGGTATGCATTCTTCTTATTTTCGGGCAATAAGGCAGAAATTACCTGTATTTTGGAGCAAAATTGCAGAAATTCCCCTAATTGTGGGGCAAAAAGTCAGAAATTCCCTATATGTTTGGGCAAAAAGACAGAAATTCTCCTTATTTTGGGGCAAAACTCAGAAATTTCACTTATTTTGGGGCAAAATTGCAGAAATTTCACTTATTTCAGAAAAAAAAAGCAGAAATTTTCTTATATTGGGGCAAAAAGCCAGAAATTTCTTTTATTTTGGTACAAAATTACAGAAATTTCTTTATTTTGGGGCAAAAAGGCAGAAATTTCCCTTATTTTGGGAAAAAATGCAGAAATTCCACTTATTTTGAGGTAAAAAGGTTGAAATTCCCCTTATTTGGGGGCAAAAAAGCAGAAATTTCCCTTATTTTGGGGCAAAATTTCAGAAATTTCACTTATTTCAGGGTAATAAGTCAGAAATTTTACTTATTTTGGGGCAAAAAAAATCCCTTTGTTTTGGGGGGAAAAGACAGAAATTCCACTTATTTAGAGGCAAAAAACCAGAAATTCCTCTTATTTTGGGGCAAAATTGCACAATTTCCCCTAATTTTGGGTCAAAAAGGCAGAAATTCCCTTTATGTTGGGGCAAAAGACAGAAATTCTCCTTATTTTGGGGCAAATCTCAGAAATTCCACTTATTTTGGGGCAAAATTCCAGAAATTTCACTTATTTTGGCGCAAAATTGCAGAAATTTCACTTATTTTGGCGCAAAATTGCAGAAATTTCACTTATTTCAGGGAAAAAAGGCAGAAATTTTCCTTATTTTGTGGCAAAAAAGCATAAATTCCTAATATTTAGTGGCAAAAATGCAGAAATTCCCCTTATTTTGAGGTAAAAAGGCTGAAATTCCCCTTATTTGGGGGCAAAAAGGCAGAAATTTCCCTTATTTTGGGGCAAAATTGCAGAAATTTCACTTACTTCAGGGTAATAAGTCAGAAATTTTCTTTATTTTGGGGCAAAAAAGACAGAAATTCCCTTTGTTTTGGGGGAAAAAGACAGAAATTCCAGTTATTTAGAGGCAAAAATGCAGAAATTCCCCTTATTTTGGAGCAAAAATGAAGAAATTTGCCTTTTTTATGGCAAAAAGGTATGCATTCTTCTTATTTTCGGGGAAAAAAGCAGAAATTCCCCATATCTTGGAGCAAAATTGCAGAAATTCTTCTACTTGTGGGGCAAAAACGCAGAAATTCCCTATATGTTGGGGCAAAGAGACAGAAATTCTCCTTATTTTGGGGCAAAACTCAGAAATTCCACTTATTTTGGGGCAAAATTCATGAAATTTCCCTTATTTTGGGGCAAAATTGCAGAAATTTGACTTATTTTTATGCAAAATTGAAGAAATTTCACTTATTTTAGGGAAAAAAGGCAGAAATTTTTTTTATTTTGAAACAAAAAGGCAGAAATTCCTAATATTTTGTGGCAAAAATGCAGAAATTCCTCTTATTTTGAGGTTAAAAGGATGAAATTCCCAATATTTGCGGGCAAAAAGGGAGAAATTTCCCTAATTTTCGGGTAAAATTGGAGAAATTTCACACATTTCAGGGTAATAAGTCAGAAATTTTCCTTATTTTGGGGCAAAAAAGACAGGAATTCCCTTTGTTTTTTGGGAAAAAGAAAGAAATTCCACTTATTTAGAGGCAAAAAAGCAGTACTTCTTCTTAATTATGAGCAAAAATGAAGAAATTTCCCTTTTTTATGGCAAAAAGGTATGCATTCCTCATATTTTTGGGCAAAAAGGCAGAAATTCCCCGTATTTTGGAGCAAAATTGCAGAAATTCCCCTAATGTGGGGCAAAAAGGCAGAAATTCCCTATATGTTAGGGCAAAAAACAGAAATTCTCCTTATTTTGGTGCAAAACTCAGAAATTCCACTTATTTTGGGGCAAAATTCCATAAATTTCCCTTATTTTGAAGAAAAATTTCAGAAATTTCACTTATTTCAGGGAAAAAAGGAAGAAATTTTTTTATTATGGTGCAAAAAAGCAGAAATTCCTAATATTTTGTGACAAAAATGCAGAAATTCCCTTTATTTTGAGGTAAAAAGGCTGAAATTCCCTTTATTTGGGGGCAAAAAGGCAGAAATTCCCCTAATTTTGGGGCAAAATTGCAGAAATTTTACTTATTTCAGAAAAAAAGCAGAAATTTTCTTATTTTGGGTCAAAAGGCAGAAATTTCTTTTATTTTGGTACAAAATTGCAGAAATTTTTCTTATTTGGGGGCAAAAGGCAGAAATTTCCCTTATTTTGGGGCAAAATTGCCGAAATTTAACTTATTTCAGGTAATAAGTCAGAAATTTTCCTTATTTTGGGGCAAAAAAGACAGAAATTTTCTTTGTTTTGGGGGAAAAAGACAGAAATTCCACTTATTTAGAGGCAAAAATGAAGAAATTCCCGTTATTTTGGAGCAAAAATGAAGAAATTTCCCTTTTTTATGACAAAAAGGTATGCATTCTTCTTATTTTCAGGCAAAAAGGCAGAAATTCCCCGTATTTTGGAGCAAAATTGCAGAAATTCCCCTAATTGTGGGGCAAAAAGGCAGAAATTCCCTATATGTTGGGGCAAAAAGATCAAAATTCTTATTTTGGGGCAAAACTCAGAAATTTCCCTTTTTTGGGGCAAAATTCCAGAAATTTCCCTTATTTTGGGGCAAAATTGCAGAAATTTGACTTATTTTGGGGCAAAATTGCAAAAATTTCACTTATTTCAGAAAAAAAGCAGAAATTCTCTTATTTTGGAACAAAAAGGCAGAAATTTCTTTTATTTTGATACAAAATTGCAGAAATTTTTCTTATTTTGGGGCAAAAAGGCAGAAATTTTTCATATTTTGGGGCAGAAATCCAGAAATTCCCCTTATTTTGAGGTAAAAAGGCTGAAATTCTTCTTATTTGGGGGCAAAAAGGGAGAAATTTCCCTTATTTTCGGGCAAAATTGCAGAAATTTCACTTATTTCAGAGTAATAAGCCAGAAATTTTCCTTATTTTGGGGCAAAAAACTCAGAAATTTGCTTTGTTTTGGGGGAAAAAGACAGAAATTCCACTTATTTAGAGGCAGAAAAGAAGAAATTCCCCTTATTTTGGAGCAAAAATGAAGCAATTTCCTTTTTTTTTGGCAAAAAGGTATGCATTCTTCTTATTTTCGGGCAAAAAGGCAGAAATTCCTGGTATTTTGGAGCAAAATTGCAGAAATTCTCCTTATTGTGCCGCAAAAAGGCAGAAATTCCCTATATGTTGGGGCAAAAAGACAGAAATTCTCCTTATTTTGGGGCAAAACTCAGAAATTCCACTTATTTTGGGGCAAAATTCTAGAAATTTCCCTTATTTTGGGGCAAAATTGCAGAAATTTGACTGTTTTGGTGGCAAAATTGCAGAAATTTCACTTATTTCAAAAAAAGCAGATATTTTCTTATTTTGGGGCAAAAAGGCAGAAATTTCTTTTATTTTGGTACAAAATTGCAGAAATTTTTCTTATTTTGGGGCAAAAAGTCAGAAATTTCCCATGTTTTGGGGCAAAAATGCAGAAATTCCCCTTATTTTGAGGTAAAATGCTGAAATTCCTCTTATTTGGGGGTAAAAAGGCAGAAATTTCCTTTATTGTGGGTCAAAATTGCAGAAATTTCACTTATTTCATGGTAATAAGTCAGAAATTTTCATATTTTGGGGCAAAAAAGACAGAAATTCCCTTTGTTTTGGGGGAAAATACAGAAATTCCAATTATTTAGAGGCAAAAAAGCAGAAATTCCCCTTATTTTGGAGAAAAAAATGAAGAAATTTCCCTTTTTTATGGCAAAACGGTATGCATTCTTCTTATTTTCGGGCAAAAAGGCAGAAATTCCCCGTATTTTGGAGCAAAATTGCAGAAATTCCCCTAATGGTGGGGCAAAAAGGCAGAAATTCCCTATATGATGGGACAAAATACAGAAATTCTCCTTAGTTTGGGGCAAAACTCAGAAATTTTTCTCATTTTGAAGCAAAATTCCAGAAATTTCACTTATTTCAGAAAAAAAAGCAGAAATTTTCTTATAATGGTGTAAAAAGGCAGAAATTTCTTTTATTTTGGTACAAAATTGCAGAAATTTACCTTATTTTGGGGCAAAAAGGGAGGAATTTCCCTTATTTTGGAAAAAAATGCAGAAATTCCACTTATTTTAGGTAAAAAGGCTGAAATTCCCCTTATTTGGTGACAAAAAAGCAGAAATTTCCCTTATTTTGGGGCAAAATTGCAGAAATTTCACTTATTTCAGGGTAATAAGTCAGAAATTTTCCTTATTTTGGGGCAAAAAAAACAGAAATTCTTTTTGTTTTGGGGGAAAAAGACAGAAATTCCACTTATTTAAAGGCAAAAAAGCAGAAATTCCCCTTATTTTGGAGCAAAATTGCAGAAATTCCCCTAATTGTGGGTCAAAAAGGCAGAAATTTTCTATATGTTGGGGCAAAAAGACAGAAATTCTCTTTATTTTTGGGCAAATCTCAGAAATTCCACTTATTTTGGGGCAAAATTCAGGAAATTTCACATATTTTGGGGCAAAATTGCAGAAATTTCACTTTTTTGGGGCAAAATTGCAGAAATTTCACTTATTTCGGGAAAAAAAAGCAGAAATTTTCTTTATTTTGGGGCAAAAAGGCAGAAATTCCTAATATTTTGTGGCAAAAATGCAGAAATTTCCCCTATTTTGAGGTAAAAAGGCTGAAATTCCCATTATTTGGGGATAAAAAGGCAGAAATTTCCCTAATTTTCGGGCAAAATTGCAGAAATTTCACTTACTTCAGGGTAATAAGTCAGGAATTTTTCTTATTTTGGGGAAAATGAGACAGAACTTCCCTTTGTTTTGTGGGAAAAAGACAGAAATTCCACTTATTTAGTGGCAAAAAAGCAGAAATTCCCTTTATTTTGAAGCAAAAATTAAGAAATTTCCATTTTTCTGGCAGAAAGGTATGCATTCTTCTTATTTTCGGGCAAAAAGGCAGAAATTACCCGTATTTTGGAGCAAAATTGCAGAAATTCCTCTAATTGTGGGGCAAAAATTCAGAAATTCCCTATATGTTTGGGCAAAAAGACAGAAATTCTCCTTATTTTGGGGCAAAACTCAGAAATTTCACTTATTTTGGGGCAAAATTGCAGAAATTTCACTTATTTCAGAAAAAAAAGCAGAAATTTTCTTATATTGGGGCAAAAAGCCAGAAATTTCTTTTATTTTTGGTACAAATTACAGAAATTTCTTTATTTTGGGGCAAAAAGGCAGAAATTTCCCTTATTTTGGGGCAAAAATGCAGAAATTCCACTTATTTTGAGGTAAAAAGGTTGAAATTCCCCTTATTTGGGGGCAAAAAAGCAGAAATTTCCCTTATTTTGGGGCAAAATTTCAGAAATTTCACTTATTTCAGGGTAATAAGTCAGAAATTTTACTTATTTTGGGGCAAAAAAATCTCTTTGTTTTGGGAGAAAAAGACAGAAATTCCACTTATTTAGAGGCAAAAAACCAGAAATTCCTCTTATTTTGGGGCAAAATTGCACAATTTCCCCTAATTTTGGGTCAAAAAGGCAGAAATTCCCTATATGTTGGGGCAAAAGACAGAAATTCTCCTTATTTGGGGCAAATCTCAGAAATTCCACTTATTTTGGGGCAAAATTCCAGAAATTTCACTTATTTTGGCGCAAAATTGCAGAAATTTCACTTATTTTGGCGCAAAATTGCAGAAATTTCACTTATTTCAGAGAAAAAAGGCAGAAATTTTCCTTATTTTGTGGAAAAAAGCATAAATTCCTAATATTTAGTGGCAAAAATGCAGAAATTCCCCTTATTTTGAGGTAAAAAGGCTGAAATTCCCCTTATTTTAGGGCAAAAAGGCAGAAATTTCCCTTATTTTGGGGCAAAATTGCAGAAATTTCACTTACTTCAGGGTAATAAGTCAGAAATTTTCCTTATTTTGGGGCAAAAAAGACAGAAATTCCCTTTGTTTTGGGGGAATAAGACAGAAATTCCACATATTGAGAGGAAAAAAAGCAGAAATTCCCATTATTTTGAAGCAAAAATGAAGAAATTTCCCTTTTTTGTGGCAAAAGGTAAACATTCCCCTAATTTTCGGGATGAAAAGTAGAAATTCCCCGTATTTTGGGGCAAAATAGCAGAAATTCCCCTAATTGTGGGGCAAAAAGGAAGAAATTCCCTATATGTTAGGGCAAAAAGACAGAAATTCTCCTTATTTTGGGGCAAAATTCCAGAAAATTCCTTTATTTTGGGGCAAAATTGCAGAAATTTCACATATTTTGAGGCAAAATTTCGGAAATATCACTTATTTCAGGGAGAAAAGGCAGAAATTTTTTTTATTTTGGGGCAAAAAGGCAGAAATTCCTAATATTTTGTGGCAAAAATGCAGAAAGTCCTCTTATTTTGAGGTAAAAGAGCTGAAATTCCCCTATTTGGGGGCAAAAAGGAAGAAATTTCCCTTATTTTGGGGCAAAATTGCAGTAATTTCACTTATTTCAGGGTAAGGAGTCAGAAATTTTCCTTAATTTGGGGCAAAAAGACAGAAATTCCCTTTGTTTTGGAGGAAAAGGCAGAAATTCCACTTATTTAGAGGCAATAATGCAGAAATTCCTCTTATTTTGGAGCAAAAATGAAGAAATTTCCCATTTATATGGCAAAAAGTTATGCATTCTTCTTATTTTCGGGCAAAATGCAGAAATTCCCCGTATTTTGGAGCAAAATTGCAGAAATTGCCCTAATTGTGGTACAAAAAGGCAGAAATTCCCTATATGTTGGGGCAAAAAGACCGAAATTCTTCTTATTTTGGGGCAAAACTCAAAAATTCCAATTATTTTGGGGCAAAATTTCAGAAATTTCCCTTATTTTGGGGCAAAATTGCAGAAATTTCACTTATTTTGGGGCAAAAGTGCAGAAATTTCACTTATTTAAGGGAAAAGAAGCAAAAATTTTCTTATTTTGGGGCAAAATGGCAGAAATTTCTTTTATTTTGATACATAATTGCAGAAATTTTTCTTATTTTGGGCAAAAAGGCAGAAATTTCCATATTTTGTGGCAAAAATGCAAAAATACCCCTTATTTTGAGGTAAAAAGCTTGAAATTCCCACTATTTTGGGGCAAAAAGGCAGAAATTCCCCTTATTTTGGGGCAAAAAGCAGACATTTCCCTTATTTTTGGGGAAAATTTTAGAAATTTAACTTATTTCAGGGCAAAAAGTCAGAAATTCCCCTTATTTTGGGGCAAAAAGACAGAAATTCCGTTTATTTTTGGGGAAATATCAGAAATTGCACTTATTTGGAGTCAAAAAGGCAGAAAATCCCCTTATTTTGGGGTAAAAATCAAGAAATATCCATTTTTTATGGCAAAAAGGTATACATTCCCTTTATTTTCGGGCAAGATGGCAGAAATTCCTTGTATTTTGGAGCAAAATTGCAGAAATTCCCCTAATTTTGGAACAAAAAGGCAGAACTTCTTCTTATTTTGGTGTAAAACTGCAGAAATTTCACTTATTTCGCGGCAAAATGGCAGAAATTCCCTTTATTTTTGGCGAAAACAGTAGAAAATCCCCGTATTTTGGAGCAAAATTGCAGAAATTCACCTAATTTTGGGGTAAAACATGCAGTAATTTTCTTTATTTGGGGGCAAAAAGGCAGAAATTCCCCTTATTTTGGGGTAAAAGGCAGAAATTCCCCTTATTTTAGGGCAAAATTGCAGAAATTTCCCTTATTTGGAGACAAAAAACAGAAATTCCCTTTATTTTGGGTCAAAATTGCAGAAAATTTCTTTATTATGGGGAAAAATTGCAGATATTTTTTTTTATTTTAAGGCAAAATTGCAGAAATTTCACTTATTTCAGAGAAAAAAAGCAAAAATTTTTCTTATTTTAGGGCAAAAAGGCAGAAATTCACCTTATTTTGGGGCAAAAAGGCAGAAATTCACATTATTTGGGGTAAAATTGCAGACATTTCACATATTTAAGGGCAAAAGGCAGAAATTCCCCTTATTTTGGGATAAAATTGCAGAAATTTCCCTTGTTTGGGGGCAAAAAGGCAGAAAATCCCCTTAATTTTGGGCAAAAAGGCAGAAAATCCCCTTAATTTCGGGCAAAAAGGCAGAAATTCCCCGTATTTTGGAGCAAAATAGCAGAAATTCCCCTAATATTGGGGCAAAAATGCAGAAATTCCCTTTATTTGGGGCAAATCGGCAGAAGTTCCCCTTATTTTCGGGAAATGCGGCAGAAATTCCCTGTACTTTGAACCAAAATTGCAGAAACTCTCCTAATTTTGGTGCAAAAAGGCAGAAATTCCCTTTATTTTGGGGCAAAAATACAGAAATTCTCCTTATTTCGGGGCAAAAATCAGAAATATCCCTTATTTTGGGGCAAAATTTTAGAAATTTCTTTTATTTTGGTACAGAATTGCAGAAATTTTTCTTATTTTGTGGCAAAAAGGCAGAAATTTTCCATATTTTGGTGCAAAAAGGCTGAAATTCCCCTTATTTTTAGGTAAAATGCTGAAATTCCCCATATTTTGGGGCAAAAAGGCTGAAATTCCTCTCATTTTGGGGCAAAAAAGTACAAATTTCCCTTATTTTCGGGCAAAATTGCAGAAATTTCATTTATTTCAGGGCAAAAAGTCAGAAATTACTTTTATTTTGGGGCAAAAACAGAAATTTCTTTTATTTTGGTAAAAAATTGAAGAAATTTTTCTTATTTGGAACAAAAAGTCAGAAATTCCTCATATTTTGAGCAAAAGGCAGAAATTCCCTTTATTTTGAGGTAAAAAGGCTGAAATTCCCGTTATTTTGGGGCAAAAAGGCAGAAATTCCCTTTACTTTGTGGCAAAAAGGCAGAAATTCCCGTTAATTGGGGCAGAAAAGCAAAAATTTTCCTTATTTGGGGGCAATAAGGCAGAAATTCCCCATATTTTGTGGCAAAAAGGCAGAAATTTTCTTTATTTGGAGGTAAAATGCTGAAATTCCCCTTATTTTGGCAAAAGGCTGAAATTCCCCTTATTTTGGGGCAAAATGGCAGAAATTTCACTTATTTCAGGGCAAAAAGTCAGAAATTTGCCTTATTTGGGGCAAAAAGCAGAAATTCTCCTAATTTTGGGGCCAAAAACAGAAATTCCTCTTATTTTGGGGTAAAATTGTGGAAATTTCAAATATTTCACTGCAAAAAGGCAGAAATTCCACTGTATTTCGAGCAATAATGCAGAAATTCCTTGTATTTTGGAGTAAAATTTCAGAAATTCCCCTTATATTTTTGCAAAAATGCAGAAATTCCCTATATTTTGGTTCAATAAGGCAAAAATTCCTTGTATTTTGAAGCAAAATTGCACATATTCTCCTAATTTTGAGGGAAAAAGCAGAAATTCACATTATTTTGTTACAAAATAACAGAAATTCTCCTTATTTCAGGGCAAAAAGTCAGAAATTCTTCTTATTTTGGGGCAAAATTTCAGAAATTTTCTTTATTTTGGGGCAAAATTGCAGAAATCTCCCTTATTTTGGGGCAAAATTATAGAAATTTAACTTATTTCAGGGGAAAAACGCAGAAATTTCTCTTATTTTGGAGCAAAAAGGCAGAAATAACTTTTATTTTGGTACAAAATTGTAGAAATTTTCTTTATTTTGGGGCAAAAATATAGAAATTCCCCATATTTTAGGGCAAAAAGGCAGAGATTCCCCTTATTATGAGGTAAAAAGGCTGAAATTCCCTTTATTTTGGGGTAAAAATACAGAAATTCCCCTTATTTTGTGGCAAAAGGCAGAAATTTCCCTTATTTTGGGGCAAAATTGCAGAAATTTCACTTATTTCAAGGCAAAATTTAAAAATTCCTTTTAGTTTGGAGCAAAAAGACAGAAATTCCGTTTATTTTTAGGTAAAAAGGCAGAAATTTCACTTATTTTGAGGTAAAAAGGCAGAAATTCCTCTTATTTTTGGGCAAAAATGAAGAAATTTCCCTATTTTGTGGCAAAAGGTATACATTCCCCTTATTTTCGGACTAAAAAGTAGAAATTCCACGTATTTTGGAGCAAAATTGCAGAAATTCCCCTAATTGTGGGGCAAAATGCAGAAATTCCCTATATGTTGGGTCAAAAAGGAAGAAATTCTTATTATTTTGGGGCAAAACTCAGAAATTCCACTTATTTTGGGGCAAAATTCCAGAAATTTCCCTTATTTTGAGGCAAAATTGCAGAAATTTGACTTATTTTGGGGCAAAATTGCAGAAATTTCACTTATTTCAGGGAAAAAAGGCTGAAATTTTCCTTATTTTGGGGCAAAAAGGCAGAAATTTCTTTTATTTTGGTACAAAATTGCAGAATTTTTTTTTATTTTGGGGCAAAAATGCTGAAATTCCCCTTATTTGGAGGCAAAGAGGCAGAAATTTCACTTATTTTGTGGCAAAATTGCAGAAATTTCACTTATTTCAGGGAAAAAAGGCAGAAATTTTCTTATTTTGGTGCAAAAAGGAAGAAATTGCTAATATTTTGTGGCAAAAATGCAGAAATTCCCCTTATTTTGAGGTAAAAAAGGCTGAAATTCCCCTTATTTGGGGGCAAAAAGGCAGAAATTTTCCTAATTTTGGGGCAAAATTGCAGAAATTTCACTTATTTCAGAGTAATAAGTCAGAAATTTTCCTTATTTTGGTGCAAAAAAGACAGGAATTCCCTTTGTTTTGAGGGAAAAAGAAAGAAATTCCACTAATTTAGAGGCAAAAAAGCAGAAATTCCGCTTATTTTGGAGCAAAAATGAAGAAATTTCCCTTTTTTATGGCAAAAAGGTATGCATTCTTCTTATTTTTGGACAAAAATGCAGAAATTCCCCGTATTTTGGAGCAAAATTGCAGAAATTCCCCTAATTGTGGGGCAAAAAGGCAGAATTTCCCTATATGTTAGGGCAAAAAGACAGAAATTCTCCTTATTTTGGGGCAAAACTCAGAAATTCCACTTATTTTGGGGCAAAATTCCAGATTGTAGGGCAAAATTTCGGAAATTTCACTTATTTCAGGGAAAAAAGGCAGAAATTTTCCTTATTTTGAGGCAAAAGGGCCGAAATTTCCCTTATTTTGGAGCAAAAATGAAGAAATTCCCCTTATTTTGAGGTAAAAAGGATTAAATTCCCCTTATTTGGGGGCAAAAGGAAGAAATTTCCCTTACTTTGGGGCAAAATTGCAGAAATTTCACTTACTTCCGGGTAATAATTCAGAAATTTTCCTTATTTTGGGGCAAAAAAGACAGAAATTCTTTTTGTTTTGGGGGAAAAGACAGAAATTCCAGTTATTTAGAGGCAAAAAAGCAGAAATTCCCTTTATTTTGGAGCAAAAATGAAGAAATTTCCCTTTTTTATGGCAAAAAGGTATGCATTCTTCTTATTTTCGGGCAAAATGCAGAAATTCCCCATATCTTGGGGCAAAATTGCAGAAATTCCCCTAATTGTGGGGCAAAAACGCAGAAATTCCCTATATGTTGGCGCAAAGAGACAGAAATTCTCCTTATTTTGGGTAAGACTCAGAAATTCCACTTATTTTGGGGCAAAATTTCAGAAATTTCCCTTATTTTGGGGCAAAATTGCAGAAATTTGACATATTTTGGGGCAAAATTGCAGAAATTTCACTTATTTCAGGAAAAAAAGGCAGAAATTTTCCTTATTTTGAAACAAAAAGGCAGAAATTCCTAATATTTTGTGGCAAAAATGCAGAAATTCCCCTTATTTTGAGGTTAAAAGGCTGAAATTCCCATTATTTGGGGGCAATAAGGCAGAAATTTCCCTAATTTTCGGGCAAAATTGGAGAAATTTCACTTATTTCAGGGTAATAAGTCAGAAATTTTTTTTATTTTGGGGCAAAAAAGACAGGAATTCCCTTTGTTTTGCAGGAAAAAGACAGAAATTCCACTTATTTAGAGGCAAAAAAGCAGAAATTCCCCTTAATTATGAGCAAAAATAAAGAAATTTCCCTTTTTTATGGCAAAAAGGTATGCATTCTTCTTATTTTTGGGCAAAAAGGCAGAAATTCCCTGTATTTTGGAGCAAAATTGCAGAAATTCCCCTAACTGTGGGGCAAAAAGGCAGAAATTTCCTATATGTTAGGGCAAAAAACAGAAATTCTCCTTATTTTGGTGCAAAACTCAGAAATTCCACTTATTTTGGGGCAAAATTCTAGAAATTTCCCTTATTTTGGGGCAAAATTTCAGAAATTTCACTTATTTAAGGGAAAAAAGGCAGAAATTTTCTTATTATGGTGCAAAAAGGCAGAAATTCTTAATATTTTGTGGCAAAAATGCAGAAATTCCCTTTATTTTGATGTAAAAAGGCTGAAATTACCTTTATTTGGGGGCAAAAATGCAGAAATTCCCCTAATTTTGGGGCAAAATTGCAAAAACTTTACTTATTTCAGAAAAAAAGCAGAAATTTTCTTATTTTGGGGCAAAAGGCAGAAATTTCTTTTATTTTGGTACAAAATTGCAGAAATTTTTTTTATTTTGGGGCAAAAAGGCAGAAATTTCCCATATTTTGGGGCAAAAATGCAGAAATTCCCCTTATTTTGAGGTAAAAAGGCTGAAATTCCCCTTATTTTGGGGCAAAAGGCCGAAATTTCCCTTATTTTGGGGCAAAATTGCAGAAATTTCACTTATTTCAGGGTAATAAGTCAGAAATTTTCCTTATTTTGGGGCAAAAAAGACAGGAATTCCCTTTGTTTTGGGGGAAAAAGACAGAAATTCCACTTATTTAGAGGCAGAAATCCAGAAATTCCACTTATTTTGAGATAAATAGGCTGAAATTCCCCTTATTTGGGTGCAAAAAGGCAGAAATTTCCCTTATTTTGGTGCAAAAAGACAGAAATTCCCCTTATTTTGTCGCAAAAAGGCAGAAATTTCTTTTGTTTTAAGGCAACATTGCAGAAATTTCACTTATTTCAGGGCACAATTCAAAAATTCCTTTTATTTTGGGGCAAAAAGACAGAAATTCCATTTATTTTTCAGTAAAAAGCAGAAATTTCACTTATTTTGAGGCAAATAAGCAGAAATTCCCATTATTTTGGAGCAAAAATGAAGAAATTTCCCTTTTTTGTGGCAAAAGGTAAACATTCCCCTGATTTTCGGGCTGAAAAGTAGAAATTCCCCGTATTTTGGAGCAAAATTGCAGAAATTCCCTTAATTGTGGGGCAAAAAGGCAGAAATTCCCTGTATGTTGGGGCAAAAAGACAGAAATTCTAATTATTTTGGGGCAAAATTCCAAAAATTTACCTTATTTTGGGGCAAAATTGCAGAAATTTCACTTATTTCAGGAAAAAAAGGCAGAAATTTTCTTATTTTGGTGCAAAAAGGAAGAAATTCCTAATATTTTGTGGCAAAAATGCAGAAATTCCCTTTATTTTGAGGTAAAAAAGGCTTAAATTCCCCTTATTTGGGGGCAAAAAGGAAGAAATTTCCCTTATTTTGGAGCAAAATTGCAGAAACTTCACTTACTTCAGGGTAATAAGTCAGAAATTTTCCTTATTTTGGGGCAAAAAAGACAGGAATTCCCTTTGTTTTGGGGGAAAAAGACAGAAATTCCAAGTATTTAGAAGCAAAAAAAGCAGAAATTCCCCTTATTTTGGAGAAAAAATGAAGAAATTTCCCTTTTTTATGGCAAAAAGGGATGCATTCTTCTTATTTTTGGGCAAAAAGGCAGAAATTTCCCGTATTTTGGAGCAAAATTGCAGAAATTCCCCTAATTGTGGGGCAAAAAGGCAGAAATTCCCTATATGTTGGGGCAAAAAAACAGAAATTCTCCTTATTTTGGGGCAAATCTCAGAAATTGCACTTATTTTAAGGCAAAATTTCAGAAATTTCCCTTATTTTGGGGCAAAATTGCAGAAATTTCACTTATTTTGGGGCAAAATTGCAGAAATTTCACATATTTCAGGGATAAAAGGCAGAAATTTTTTTTATTTTGGTGCAAAAAGGCAGAAATTCCTAATATTTTGTGGCAAAAAATGGAGAAATTTCCCTTATATTGAGGTAAAAAAGCTGAAATAGCTCTTATTTGGGGGCAAAAAGGCAGAAATTTCCCTAATTTTGGGGCAAAATTGCCGAAATTTCACTTATTGCAGAGTAATAAGTCAGAAATTTTCCTTATTTTGGGGCAAAAAAGACAGGAATTCCCTTTGTTTTGAGGGAAAAATACAGAAATTCCACTAATTTAGAGGCAAAAGCAGAAATTCCCCTTATTTTGGAGCAAAAATAAAAAAATTTCTCTTTTTTTATGGCAAAAAGGTATGCATTCTTCTTATTTTCGGGCAAAAAGGGAGAAATTCCTTGTATTTTGGAGCAAAATTGCAGAAATTCCCCGAATTGTGAGGCAAAAAGCCAGAATTTCCCTATATGTTAGGGCAAAAAGACAGAAATTCTCCTTATTTTGGGGCAAAACTCAGAAATTCCACTTATTTTGGGGCAAAAGTCCAGAAATTTCCCTTATTGTAGGGCAAAATTTCGGAAATTTCACTTATTTCAGGGAAAAAAGGCAGAAATTTTCTTTATTTTTAGGCAAAAGGGCCGAAATTTCTCTTATTTTGGGGCAAAAATGCAGAAATTCCCCTTATTTTGAGGTAAAAAGGCTGAAATTTTCTTTATTTGGGGGCAAAAAGAAGAAATTTCCCTTACTTTGGGGCAAAATTGCAGAAATTTCACTTACTTCAGGGTAATAAGTCAAAAATTTTCCTTATTTTGGGGCAAAAAAGACAGAAATTTCCTTTGTTTTGGGGGAAAAAGACAGAAATTCCAGTTATTTAGAGGCAAAAAAGCAGAAATTCCCCTTATTTTGGAGCAAAAATGAAGAAATTTCCCTTTTCTATGGCAAAAAGGTATGCATTCTTCTTGTTTTCGGTCAAAGAGGCAGAAATTCCCCATATCTTGGAGCAAAATTGCAGAAATTCCCCTAATTGTGGGGCAAAAACGCAGAAATTCCATATATGTTGGGGCAAAGAGACAGAAATTCTCCTTATTTTGGGGCAAAACTCAGAAATTCCACTTATTTTGGGGCAAAATTCCAGAAATATCCCTTATTTTGGGGCAAAATTGCAAAAATTTGACTTATTTTGGGGCAAAATTGCAGAAATTTCACTTATTTCAGGGAAAAAAGGCAGAAATTTTCCTTATTTTGAAACAAAAAGGCAGAAATTCCTAATATTTTGTGGCAAAAATGCAGAAATTCCCCTTATTTTGAGGTTAAAGGCTGAAATTCCCATTATTTGTGGGCAAAAAAGCAGAAATTTCCCTAATTTTCGGGCAAAATTGGAGAAATTTCACTTATTTCAGGGTAATAAGTCAGAATTTTTTCTTATTTTGGGGCAAAAAAGACAGGAATTCCCTTTGTTTTGCGGGAAAAAGACAGAAATTCCACTTATTTAGAGGCAAAAATGAAGAAATTTTCCTTATTTTGGAGCAAAAATGAAGAAATTACCCTTTTTTATGGCAAAAAAGTATGCATTCTTCTTATTTTTGGGCAAAAAGGCAGAAATTCCTCGTATTTTGGAGCAAAATTGCAGAAATTCCCCTACTTGTGGGGCAAAAAGGCAGATATTCCCTATATGTTAGGGCAAAAAACAGAAATTCTCCTTATTTTGGTGCAATACTCAGAAATTACACTTATTTTGGGGCAAAATTCCAGAAATTTCCCTTATTTTGTGGAAAAATTTCAGAAATTTCACTTATTTCAGGGAAAAAAGGAAGAAATTTTTTTATTATGGTGCAAAAAAGCAGAAATTCCTAATATTTTGTGGCAAAAATGCAGAAATTCCCTTTATTTTGAGGTAAAAAGGCTGAAATTTTCTTTATTTGGGGGCAAAAAGGCAGAAATTCCCCTAATTTTGGGGCAAAATTGCAGAAATTTTACTTATTTCAGAAAAAAAGCAGAAATTTTCTTATTTTGGGTTAAAAGGCAGAAATTTCTTTTATTTTGGTACAAACTTGGAGAAATTTTTCTTATTTTGGGGCAAAAAAGCAGAAATTTCCCATATTTTGGGGCAAAAATGCAGAATTTCCCTTATTTTGAGGTAAAAAGGCTGAAATTCCCCTTATTTGGGGGCAATAGGCAGAAATTTCCCTTATTTTGGGGCAAAATTGCCGAAATTTAACTTATTTCAGGTAATAAGTCAGAAATTTTCCTTATTTTGGGGCAAAAAAGACAGAAATTTCCTTTGTTTTGAGGGAAAAAGACAGAAATTCCACTTATTTAGAGGCAAAAATGAAGAAATTCCCGTTATTTTGGAGCAAAAATGAAGAAATTTCCCTTTTTTATGACAAAAAGGTATGCATTCTTCTTATTTTCAGGCAAAAAGGCAGAAATTCCCCGTATTTTGGAGCAAAATTGCAGAAATTCCCCTAATTGTGGGGCAAAAAGGCAGAAATTCCCTATATGTTGGGGCAAAAAGATCAAAATTCTTATATTGGGGCAAAACTCAGAAATTTCCCTTTTTTGGGGCAAAATTCCAGAAATTTCCCTTATTTTGGGGCAAAATTGCAGAAATTTGACTTATTTTGGGGCAAAATTGCAGAAATTTCACTTATTTCAGAAAAAAAGCAGAAATTTTCTTATTTTGGAACAAAAAGGCAGAAATTTCTTTTATTTTGATACAAAATTGCAGAAATTTTTCTTATTTTGGGGCAAAAAGGCAGAAATTTTTCATATTTTGGGGCAGAAATCCAGAAATTCCCCTTATTTTGAGGTAAAAAGGCTGAAATTCTTCTTATTTGGGGGCAAAAAGGGAGAAATTTCCCTTATTTTCGGGCAAAATTGCAGAAATTTCACTTATTTCAGAGTAATAAGCCAGAAATTTTCCTTATTTTGGGGCAAAAAACTCAGAAATTTGCTTTGTTTTGGGGGAAAAAGACAGAAATTCCACTTATTTAGAGGCAGAAAAGAAGAAATTTCCCTTATTTTGGAGCAAAAATGAAGCAATTTCCTTTTTTTATGGCAAAAAGGTATGCATTCTTCTTATTTTCGGGCAAAAAGGCAGAAATTCCTGGTATTTTGGAGCAAAATTGCAGAAATTCCCCTTATTGTGCCGCAAAAAGGCAGAAATTCCCTATATGTTGGGGCAAAAAGACAGAAATTCTCCTTATTTTGGGGCAAAACTCAGAAATTCCACTTATTTTGGGGCAAAATTCTAGAAATTTCCCTTATTTTGGGGCAAAATTGCAGAAATTTGACTGTTTTGGTGGCAAAATTGCAGAAATTTCACTTATTTCAAAAAAAGCAGATATTTTCTTATTTTGGGGCAAAAAAGGCAGAAATTTCTTTTATTTTGGTACAAAATTGCAGAAATTTTTCTTATTTTGGGGCAAAAAGTCAGAAATTTCCCATGTTTTGGGGCAAAAATGCCGAAATTCCCCTTATTTTGAGGTAAAAAGGCTGAAATTCCTCTTATTTGGGGGCAAAAAGGCAGAAATTTCCTTTATTTTGGGTCAAAATTGCAGAAATTTCACTTATTTCATGGTAATAAGTCAGAAATTTTCAAATTTTGGGGCAAAAAAGACAGAAATTCCCTTTGTTTTGGGGGAAAATACAGAAATTCCAATTATTTAGAGGCAAAAAGCAGAAATTCCCCTTATTTTGGAGCAAAAATGAAGAAATTTTCCTTTTTTATGGCAAAACGGTATGCATTCTTCTTATTTTCGGGCAAAAATGCAGAAATTCCCCATATTTTGGAGCAAAATTGCAGAAATTCCCCTAATGATGGGGCAAAAAGGCAGAAATTCCCTATATGATGGGACAAAGAGACAGAAATTCTCCTTAGTTTGGGGCAAAACTCAGAAATTTTTCTTATTTTGAAGCAAAATTCCAGAAATTTCACTTATTTCAGAAAAAAAAAAGCAGAAATTTTCTTATAATGGGGTAAAAAGGCAGAAATTTCTTTTATTTTGGTACAAAATTGCAGAAATTTTCCTTATTTTGGGGCAAAAAGGGAGAAATTTCCCTTATTTTGGGGAAAAATGCAGAAATTCCACTTATTTTAGGTAAAAAGGCTGAAATTCCCCTTATTTGGTGACAAAAAAGCAGAAATTTCCCTTATTTTGGGGCAAAATTGCAGAAATTTCACTAATTTCAGGGTAATAAGTCAGAAATTTTCCTTATTTTTGGGCAAAAAAAACAGAAATTCTTTTTGTTTTGGGGGAAAAAGACAGAAATTCCACTTATTTAAAGGCAAAAAAGCAGAAATTCCCCTTATTTTGGAGCAAAATTGCAGAAATTCTCCTAATTGTGGGTCAAAAAGGCAGAAATTTTCTATATGTTGGGGCAAAAAGACAGAAATTCTCTTTATTTTTGGGCAAATCTCAGAAATTCCACTTATTTTGGGGCAAAATTCAGGAAATTTCACATATTTTGGGGCAAAATTGCAGAAATTTCACTTGTTTTGGGGCAAAATTGCAGAAATTTCACTTATTTCGGGAAAAAAAGCAGAAATTTTCTTTATTTTGGGGCAAAAAGGCAGAAATTCCTATTATTTTGTGGCAAAAATGCAGAAATTTCTTCTATTTTGAGGTAAAAAGGCTGAAATTCCCATTATTTGGGGATAAAAAGGCAGAAATTTCCCTAATTTTCGGGCAAAATTGCAGAAATTTCACTTACTTCAGGGTAATAAGTCAGGAATTTTTCTTATTTTGGGGAAAATGAGACAGAACTTCCCTTTGTTTTGTGGGAAAAAGACAGAAATTCCACTTATTTAGTGGCAAAAATGCAGAAATTCCCTTTATTTTGAAGCAAAAATGAAGAAATTTCCATTTTTCTGGCAGAAAGGTATGCATTCTTCTTATTTTCGGGCAATAAGGCAGAAATTACCTGTATTTTGGAGCAAAATTGCAGAAATTCCCCTAATTGTGGGGCAAAAAGTCAGAAATTCCCTATATGTTTGGGCAAAAAGACAGAAATTCTCCTTATTTTGGGGCAAAACTCAGAAATTTCACTTATTTTGGGGCAAAATTGCAGAAATTTCACTTATTTCAGAAAAAAAAAGCAGAAATTTTCTTATATTGGGGCAAAAAGCCAGAAATTTCTTTTATTTTGGTACAAAATTACAGAAATTTCTTTATTTTGGGGCAAAAAGGCAGAAATTTCCCTTATTTTGGGAAAAAATGCAGAAATTCCACTTATTTTGAGGTAAAAAGGTTGAAATTCCCCTTATTTGGGGGCAAAAAAGCAGAAATTTCCCTTATTTTGGGGCAAAATTTCAGAAATTTCACTTATTTCAGGGTAATAAGTCAGAAATTTTACTTATTTTGGGGCAAAAAAATCCCTTTGTTTTGGGGGGAAAAGACAGAAATTCCACTTATTTAGAGGCAAAAAACCAGAAATTCCTCTTATTTTGGGGCAAAATTGCACAATTTCCCCTAATTTTGGGTCAAAAAGGCAGAAATTCCCTTTATGTTGGGGCAAAAGACAGAAATTCTCCTTATTTTGGGGCAAATCTCAGAAATTCCACTTATTTTGGGGCAAAATTCCAGAAATTTCACTTATTTTGGCGCAAAATTGCAGAAATTTCACTTATTTTGGCGCAAAATTGCAAAAATTTCACTTATTTCAGGGAAAAAAGGCAGAAATTTTCCTTATTTTGTGGCAAAAAAGCATAAATTCCTAATATTTAGTGGCAAAAATGCAGAAATTCCCCTTATTTTGAGGTAAAAAGGCTGAAATTCCCCTTATTTGGGGGCAAAAAGGCAGAAATTTCCCTTATTTTGGGGCAAAATTGCAGAAATTTCACTTACTTCAGGGTAATAAGTCAGAAATTTTCTTTATTTTGGGGCAAAAAAGACAGAAATTCCCTTTGTTTTGGGGGAAAAAGACAGAAATTCCAGTTATTTAGAGGCAAAAATGCAGAAATTCCCCTTATTTTGGAGCAAAAATGAAGAAATTTGCCTTTTTTATGGCAAAAAGGTATGCATTCTTCTTATTTTCGGGGAAAAAAGCAGAAATTCCCCATATCTTGGAGCAAAATTGCAGAAATTCTTCTACTTGTGGGGCAAAAACGCAGAAATTCCCTATATGTTGGGGCAAAGAGACAGAAATTCTCCTTATTTTGGGGCAAAACTCAGAAATTCCACTTATTTTGGGGCAAAATTCATGAAATTTCCCTTATTTTGGGGCAAAATTGCAGAAATTTGACTTATTTTTATGCAAAATTGAAGAAATTTCACTTATTTTAGGGAAAAAAGGCAGAAATTTTTTTTATTTTGAAACAAAAAGGCAGAAATTCCTAATATTTTGTGGCAAAAATGCAGAAATTCCTCTTATTTTGAGGTTAAAAGGATGAAATTCCCAATATTTGCGGGCAAAAAGGGAGAAATTTCCCTAATTTTCGGGTAAAATTGGAGAAATTTCACACATTTCAGGGTAATAAGTCAGAAATTTTCCTTATTTTGGGGCAAAAAAGACAGGAATTCCCTTTGTTTTTTGGGAAAAAGAAAGAAATTCCACTTATTTAGAGGCAAAAAAGCAGTACTTCTTCTTAATTATGAGCAAAAATGAAGAAATTTCCCTTTTTTATGGCAAAAAGGTATGCATTCCTCATATTTTTGGGCAAAAAGGCAGAAATTCCCCGTATTTTGGAGCAAAATTGCAGAAATTCCCCTAATGTGGGGCAAAAAGGCAGAAATTCCCTATATGTTAGGGCAAAAAACAGAAATTCTCCTTATTTTGGTGCAAAACTCAGAAATTCCACTTATTTTGGGGCAAAATTCCATAAATTTCCCTTATTTTGAAGAAAAATTTCAGAAATTTCACTTATTTCAGGGAAAAAAGGAAGAAATTTTTTTATTATGGTGCAAAAAAGCAGAAATTCCTAATATTTTGTGACAAAAATGCAGAAATTCCCTTTATTTTGAGGTAAAAAGGCTGAAATTCCCTTTATTTGGGGGCAAAAAGGCAGAAATTCCCCTAATTTTGGGGCAAAATTGCAGAAATTTTACTTATTTCAGAAAAAAAGCAGAAATTTTCTTATTTTGGGTCAAAAGGCAGAAATTTCTTTTATTTTGGTACAAAATTGCAGAAATTTTTCTTATTTGGGGGCAAAAGGCAGAAATTTCCCTTATTTTGGGGCAAAATTGCCGAAATTTAACTTATTTCAGGTAATAAGTCAGAAATTTTCCTTATTTTGGGGCAAAAAAGACAGAAATTTTCTTTGTTTTGGGGGAAAAAGACAGAAATTCCACTTATTTAGAGGCAAAAATGAAGAAATTCCCGTTATTTTGGAGCAAAAATGAAGAAATTTCCCTTTTTTATGACAAAAAGGTATGCATTCTTCTTATTTTCAGGCAAAAAGGCAGAAATTCCCCGTATTTTGGAGCAAAATTGCAGAAATTCCCCTAATTGTGGGGCAAAAAGGCAGAAATTCCCTATATGTTGGGGCAAAAAGATCAAAATTCTTATTTTGGGGCAAAACTCAGAAATTTCCCTTTTTTGGGGCAAAATTCCAGAAATTTCCCTTATTTTGGGGCAAAATTGCAGAAATTTGACTTATTTTGGGGCAAAATTACAAAAATTTCACTTATTTCAGAAAAAAAGCAGAAATTCTCTTATTTTGGAACAAAAAGGCAGAAATTTCTTTTATTTTGATACAAAATTGCAGAAATTTTTCTTATTTTGGGGCAAAAAGGCAGAAATTTTTCATATTTTGGGGCAGAAATCCAGAAATTCCCCTTATTTTGAGGTAAAAAGGCTGAAATTCTTCTTATTTGGGGGCAAAAAGGGAGAAATTTCCCTTATTTTCGGGCAAAATTGCAGAAATTTCACTTATTTCAGAGTAATAAGCCAGAAATTTTCCTTATTTTGGGGCAAAAAACTCAGAAATTTGCTTTGTTTTGGGGGAAAAAGACAGAAATTCCACTTATTTAGAGGCAGAAAAGAAGAAATTCCCCTTATTTTGGAGCAAAAATGAAGCAATTTCCTTTTTTTTTGGCAAAAAGGTATGCATTCTTCTTATTTTCGGGCAAAAAGGCAGAAATTCCTGGTATTTTGGAGCAAAATTGCAGAAATTCTCCTTATTGTGCCGCAAAAAGGCAGAAATTCCCTATATGTTGGGGCAAAAAGACAGAAATTCTCCTTATTTTGGGGCAAAACTCAGAAATTCCACTTATTTTGGGGCAAAATTCTAGAAATTTCCCTTATTTTGGGGCAAAATTGCAGAAATTTGACTGTTTTGGTGGCAAAATTGCAGAAATTTCACTTATTTCAAAAAAAGCAGATATTTTCTTATTTTGGGGCAAAAAGGCAGAAATTTCTTTTATTTTGGTACAAAATTGCAGAAATTTTTCTTATTTTGGGGCAAAAAGTCAGAAATTTCCCATGTTTTGGGGCAAAAATGCAGAAATTCCCCTTATTTTGAGGTAAAATGCTGAAATTCCTCTTATTTGGGGGTAAAAAGGCAGAAATTTCCTTTATTGTGGGTCAAAATTTCAGAAATTTCACTTATTTCATGGTAATAAGTCAGAAATTTTCATATTTTGGGGCAAAAAAGACAGAAATTCCCTTTGTTTTGGGGGAAAATACAGAAATTCCAATTATTTAGAGGCAAAAAAGCAGAAATTCCCCTTATTTTGGAGAAAAAAATGAAGAAATTTCCCTTTTTTATGGCAAAACGGTATGCATTCTTCTTATTTTCGGGCAAAAAGGCAGAAATTCCCCGTATTTTGGAGCAAAATTGCAGAAATTCCCCTAATGGTGGGGCAAAAAGGCAGAAATTCCCTATATGATGGGACAAAATACAGAAATTCTCCTTAGTTTGGGGCAAAACTCAGAAATTTTTCTCATTTTGAAGCAAAATTCCAGAAATTTCACTTATTTCAGAAAAAAAAGCAGAAATTTTCTTATAATGGTGTAAAAAGGCAGAAATTTCTTTTATTTTGGTACAAAATTGCAGAAATTTACCTTATTTTGGGGCAAAAAGGGAGGAATTTCCCTTATTTTGGAAAAAAATGCAGAAATTCCACTTATTTTAGGTAAAAAGGCTGAAATTCCCCTTATTTGGTGACAAAAAAGCAGAAATTTCCCTTATTTTGGGGCAAAATTGCAGAAATTTCACTTATTTCAGGGTAATAAGTCAGAAATTTTCCTTATTTTGGGGCAAAAAAAACAGAAATTCTTTTTGTTTTGGGGGAAAAAGACAGAAATTCCACTTATTTAAAGGCAAAAAAGCAGAAATTCCCCTTATTTTGGAGCAAAATTGAAGAAATTCCCCTAATTGTGGGTCAAAAAGGCAGAAATTTTCTATATGTTGGGGCAAAAAGACAGAAATTCTCTTTATTTTTGGGCAAATCTCAGAAATTCCACTTATTTTGGGGCAAAATTCAGGAAATTTCACATATTTTGGGGCAAAATTGCAGAAATTTCACTTTTTTGGGGCAAAATTGCAGAAATTTCACTTATTTCGGGAAAAAAAAGCAGAAATTTTCTTTATTTTGGGGCAAAAAGGCAGAAATTCCTAATATTTT
This sequence comes from Micromys minutus, assembly GCF_963924665.1. Taxonomy (NCBI): domain Eukaryota; kingdom Metazoa; phylum Chordata; class Mammalia; order Rodentia; family Muridae; genus Micromys; species Micromys minutus. The sequence goes on from NW_027667565.1 coordinate 46,103, forward strand.
GTGGCAAAAATGCAGAAATTTCCCCTATTTTGAGGTAAAAAGGCTGAAATTCCCATTATTTGGGGATAAAAAGGCAGAAATTTCCCTAATTTTCGGGCAAAATTGCAGAAATTTCACTTACTTCAGGGTAATAAGTCAGGAATTTTTCTTATTTTGGGGAAAATGAGACAGAACTTCCCTTTGTTTTGTGGGAAAAAGACAGAAATTCCACTTATTTAGTGGCAAAAAAGCAGAAATTCCCTTTATTTTGAAGCAAAAATTAAGAAATTTCCATTTTTCTGGCAGAAAGGTATGCATTCTTCTTATTTTCGGGCAAAAAGGCAGAAATTACCCGTATTTTGGAGCAAAATTGCAGAAATTCCTCTAATTGTGGGGCAAAAATTCAGAAATTCCCTATATGTTTGGGCAAAAAGACAGAAATTCTCCTTATTTTGGGGCAAAACTCAGAAATTTCACTTATTTTGGGGCAAAATTGCAGAAATTTCACTTATTTCAGAAAAAAAAAGCAGAAATTTTCTTATATTGGGGCAAAAAGCCAGAAATTTCTTTTATTTTGGTACAAAATTACAGAAATTTCTTTATTTTGGGGCAAAAAGGCAGAAATTTCCCTTATTTTGGGAAAAAATGCAGAAATTCCACTTATTTTGAGGTAAAAAGGTTGAAATTCCCCTTATTTGGGGGCAAAAAAGCAGAAATTTCCCTTATTTTGGGGCAAAATTTCAGAAATTTCACTTATTTCAGGGTAATAAGTCAGAAATTTTACTTATTTTGGGGCAAAAAAATCCCTTTGTTTTGGGGGGAAAAGACAGAAATTCCACTTATTTAGAGGCAAAAAACCAGAAATTCCTCTTATTTTGGGGCAAAATTGCACAATTTCCCCTAATTTTGGGTCAAAAAGGCAGAAATTCCCTTTATGTTGGGGCAAAAGACAGAAATTCTCCTTATTTTGGGGCAAATCTCAGAAATTCCACTTATTTTGGGGCAAAATTCCAGAAATTTCACTTATTTTGGCGCAAAATTGCAGAAATTTCACTTATTTTGGCGCAAAATTGCAAAAATTTCACTTATTTCAGGGAAAAAAGGCAGAAATTTTCCTTATTTTGTGGCAAAAAAGCATAAATTCCTAATATTTAGTGGCAAAAATGCAGAAATTCCCCTTATTTTGAGGTAAAAAGGCTGAAATTCCCCTTATTTGGGGGCAAAAAGGCAGAAATTTCCCTTATTTTGGGGCAAAATTGCAGAAATTTCACTTACTTCAGGGTAATAAGTCAGAAATTTTCTTTATTTTGGGGCAAAAAAGACAGAAATTCCCTTTGTTTTGGGGGAAAAAGACAGAAATTCCAGTTATTTAGAGGCAAAAATGCAGAAATTCCCCTTATTTTGGAGCAAAAATGAAGAAATTTGCCTTTTTTATGGCAAAAAGGTATGCATTCTTCTTATTTTCGGGGAAAAAAGCAGAAATTCCCCATATCTTGGAGCAAAATTGCAGAAATTCTTCTACTTGTGGGGCAAAAACGCAGAAATTCCCTATATGTTGGGGCAAAGAGACAGAAATTCTCCTTATTTTGGGGCAAAACTCAGAAATTCCACTTATTTTGGGGCAAAATTCATGAAATTTCCCTTATTTTGGGGCAAAATTGCAGAAATTTGACTTATTTTTATGCAAAATTGAAGAAATTTCACTTATTTTAGGGAAAAAAGGCAGAAATTTTTTTTATTTTGAAACAAAAAGGCAGAAATTCCTAATATTTTGTGGCAAAAATGCAGAAATTCCTCTTATTTTGAGGTTAAAAGGATGAAATTCCCAATATTTGCGGGCAAAAAGGGAGAAATTTCCCTAATTTTCGGGTAAAATTGGAGAAATTTCACACATTTCAGGGTAATAAGTCAGAAATTTTCCTTATTTTGGGGCAAAAAAGACAGGAATTCCCTTTGTTTTTTGGGAAAAAGAAAGAAATTCCACTTATTTAGAGGCAAAAAAGCAGTACTTCTTCTTAATTATGAGCAAAAATGAAGAAATTTCCCTTTTTTATGGCAAAAAGGTATGCATTCCTCATATTTTTGGGCAAAAAGGCAGAAATTCCCCGTATTTTGGAGCAAAATTGCAGAAATTCCCCTAATGTGGGGCAAAAAGGCAGAAATTCCCTATATGTTAGGGCAAAAAACAGAAATTCTCCTTATTTTGGTGCAAAACTCAGAAATTCCACTTATTTTGGGGCAAAATTCCATAAATTTCCCTTATTTTGAAGAAAAATTTCAGAAATTTCACTTATTTCAGGGAAAAAAGGAAGAAATTTTTTTATTATGGTGCAAAAAAGCAGAAATTCCTAATATTTTGTGACAAAAATGCAGAAATTCCCTTTATTTTGAGGTAAAAAGGCTGAAATTCCCTTTATTTGGGGGCAAAAAGGCAGAAATTCCCCTAATTTTGGGGCAAAATTGCAGAAATTTTACTTATTTCAGAAAAAAAGCAGAAATTTTCTTATTTTGGGTCAAAAGGCAGAAATTTCTTTTATTTTGGTACAAAATTGCAGAAATTTTTCTTATTTGGGGGCAAAAGGCAGAAATTTCCCTTATTTTGGGGCAAAATTGCCGAAATTTAACTTATTTCAGGTAATAAGTCAGAAATTTTCCTTATTTTGGGGCAAAAAAGACAGAAATTTTCTTTGTTTTGGGGGAAAAAGACAGAAATTCCACTTATTTAGAGGCAAAAATGAAGAAATTCCCGTTATTTTGGAGCAAAAATGAAGAAATTTCCCTTTTTTATGACAAAAAGGTATGCATTCTTCTTATTTTCAGGCAAAAAGGCAGAAATTCCCCGTATTTTGGAGCAAAATTGCAGAAATTCCCCTAATTGTGGGGCAAAAAGGCAGAAATTCCCTATATGTTGGGGCAAAAAGATCAAAATTCTTATTTTGGGGCAAAACTCAGAAATTTCCCTTTTTTGGGGCAAAATTCCAGAAATTTCCCTTATTTTGGGGCAAAATTGCAGAAATTTGACTTATTTTGGGGCAAAATTGCAAAAATTTCACTTATTTCAGAAAAAAAGCAGAAATTCTCTTATTTTGGAACAAAAAGGCAGAAATTTCTTTTATTTTGATACAAAATTGCAGAAATTTTTCTTATTTTGGGGCAAAAAGGCAGAAATTTTTCATATTTTGGGGCAGAAATCCAGAAATTCCCCTTATTTTGAGGTAAAAAGGCTGAAATTCTTCTTATTTGGGGGCAAAAAGGGAGAAATTTCCCTTATTTTCGGGCAAAATTGCAGAAATTTCACTTATTTCAGAGTAATAAGCCAGAAATTTTCCTTATTTTGGGGCAAAAAACTCAGAAATTTACTTTGTTTTGGGGGAAAAAGACAGAAATTCCACTTATTTAGAGGCAGAAAAGAAGAAATTCCCCTTATTTTGGAGCAAAAATGAAGCAATTTCCTTTTTTTATGGCAAAAAGGTATGCATTCTTCTTATTTTCGGGCAAAAAGGCAGAAATTCCTGGTATTTTGGAGCAAAATTGCAGAAATTCTCCTTATTGTGCCGCAAAAAGGCAGAAATTCCCTATATGTTGGGGCAAAAAGACAGAAATTCTCCTTATTTTGGGGCAAAACTCAGAAATTCCACTTATTTTGGGGCAAAATTCTAGAAATTTCCCTTATTTTGGGGCAAAATTGCAGAAATTTGACTGTTTTGGTGGCAAAATTGCAGAAATTTCACTTATTTCAAAAAAAGCAGATATTTTCTTATTTTGGGGCAAAAAGGCAGAAATTTCTTTTATTTTGGTACAAAATTGCAGAAATTTTTCTTATTTTGGGGCAAAAAGTCAGAAATTTCCCATGTTTTGGGGCAAAAATGCAGAAATTCCCCTTATTTTGAGGTAAAATGCTGAAATTCCTCTTATTTGGGGGTAAAAAGGCAGAAATTTCCTTTATTGTGGGTCAAAATTGCAGAAATTTCACTTATTTCATGGTAATAAGTCAGAAATTTTCATATTTTGGGGCAAAAAAGACAGAAATTCCCTTTGTTTTGGGGGAAAATACAGAAATTCCAATTATTTAGAGGCAAAAAAGCAGAAATTCCCCTTATTTTGGAGAAAAAAATGAAGAAATTTCCCTTTTTTATGGCAAAACGGTATGCATTCTTCTTATTTTCGGGCAAAAAGGCAGAAATTCCCCGTATTTTGGAGCAAAATTGCAGAAATTCCCCTAATGGTGGGGCAAAAAGGCAGAAATTCCCTATATGATGGGACAAAATACAGAAATTCTCCTTAGTTTGGGGCAAAACTCAGAAATTTTTCTCATTTTGAAGCAAAATTCCAGAAATTTCACTTATTTCAGAAAAAAAAGCAGAAATTTTCTTATAATGGTGTAAAAAGGCAGAAATTTCTTTTATTTTGGTACAAAATTGCAGAAATTTACCTTATTTTGGGGCAAAAAGGGAGGAATTTCCCTTATTTTGGAAAAAAATGCAGAAATTCCACTTATTTTAGGTAAAAAGGCTGAAATTCCCCTTATTTGGTGACAAAAAAGCAGAAATTTCCCTTATTTTGGGGCAAAATTGCAGAAATTTCACTTATTTCAGGGTAATAAGTCAGAAATTTTCCTTATTTTGGGGCAAAAAAAAACAGAAATTCTTTTTGTTTTGGGGGAAAAAGACAGAAATTCCACTTATTTAAAGGCAAAAAAGCAGAAATTCCCCTTATTTTGGAGCAAAATTGCAGAAATTCCCCTAATTGTGGGTCAAAAAGGCAGAAATTTTCTATATGTTGGGGCAAAAAGACAGAAATTCTCTTTATTTTTGGGCAAATCTCAGAAATTCCACTTATTTTGGGGCAAAATTCAGGAAATTTCACATATTTTGGGGCAAAATTGCAGAAATTTCACTTTTTTGGGGCAAAATTGCAGAAATTTCACTTATTTCGGGAAAAAAAAGCAGAAATTTTCTTTATTTTGGGGCAAAAAGGCAGAAATTCCTAATATTTTGTGGCAAAAATGCAGAAATTTCCCCTATTTTGAGGTAAAAAGGCTGAAATTACCATTATTTGGGGATAAAAAGGCAGAAATTTCCCTAATTTTCGGGCAAAATTGCAGAAATTTCACTTACTTCAGGGTAATAAGTCAGGAATTTTTCTTATTTTGGGGAAAATGAGACAGAACTTCCCTTTGTTTTGTGGGAAAAAGACAGAAATTCCACTTATTTAGTGGCAAAAAAGCAGAAATTCCCTTTATTTTGAAGCAAAAATTAAGAAATTTCCATTTTTCTGGCAGAAAGGTATGCATTCTTCTTATTTTCGGGCAAAAAGGCAGAAATTACCCGTATTTTGGAGCAAAATTGCAGAAATTCCTCTAATTGTGGGGCAAAAATTCAGAAATTCCCTATATGTTTGGGCAAAAAGACAGAAATTCTCCTTATTTTGGGGCAAAACTCAGAAATTTCACTTATTTTGGGGCAAAATTGCAGAAATTTCACTTATTTCAGAAAAAAAAAGCAGAAATTTTCTTATATTGGGGCAAAAAGCCAGAAATTTCTTTTATTTTTGGTACAAATTACAGAAATTTCTTTATTTTGGGGCAAAAAGGCAGAAATTTCCCTTATTTTGGGGCAAAAATGCAGAAATTCCACTTATTTTGAGGTAAAAAGGTTGAAATTCCCCTTATTTGGGGGCAAAAAAGCAGAAATTTCCCTTATTTTGGGGCAAAATTTCAGAAATTTCACTTATTTCAGGGTAATAAGTCAGAAATTTTACTTATTTTGGGGCAAAAAAATCTCTTTGTTTTGGGAGAAAAAGACAGAAATTCCACTTATTTAGAGGCAAAAAACCAGAAATTCCTCTTATTTTGGGGCAAAATTGCACAATTTCCCCTAATTTTGGGTCAAAAAGGCAGAAATTCCCTATATGTTGGGGCAAAAGACAGAAATTCTCCTTATTTTGGGGCAAATCTCAGAAATTCCACTTATTTTGGGGCAAAATTCCAGAAATTTCACTTATTTTGGCGCAAAATTGCAGAAATTTCACTTATTTTGGCGCAAAATTGCAGAAATTTCACTTATTTCAGAGAAAAAAGGCAGAAATTTTCCTTATTTTGTGGAAAAAAGCATAAATTCCTAATATTTAGTGGCAAATGCAGAAATTCCCCTTATTATGAGGTAAAAAGGCTGAAATTCCCCTTATTTTAGGGCAAAAAGGCAGAAATTTCCCTTATTTTGGGGCAAAATTGCAGAAATTTCACTTACTTCAGGGTAATAAGTCAGAAATTTTCCTTATTTTGAGGCAAAAAAGACAGAAATTCCCTTTGTTTTGGGGGAATAAGACAGAAATTCCACATATTGAGAGGAAAAAAAGCAGAAATTCCCATTATTTTGAAGCAAAAATGAAGAAATTTCCCTTTTTTGTGGCAAAAGGTAAACATTCCCCTAATTTTCGGGATGAAAAGTAGAAATTCCCCGTATTTTGGGGCAAAATAGCAGAAATTCCCCTAATTGTGGGGCAAAAAGGAAGAAATTCCCTATATGTTAGGGCAAAAAGACAGAAATTCTCCTTATTTTGGGGCAAAATTCCAGAAAATTCCTTTATTTTGGGGCAAAATTGCAGAAATTTCACATATTTTGAGGCAAAATTTCGGAAATATCACTTATTTCAGGGAGAAAAGGCAGAAATTTTTTTTATTTTGGGGCAAAAAGGCAGAAATTCCTAATATTTTGTGGCAAAAATGCAGAAAGTCCTCTTATTTTGAGGTAAAAGAGCTGAAATTCCCCTATTTGGGGGCAAAAAGGCAGAAATTTCCCTTATTTTGGGGCAAAATTGCAGTAATTTCACTTATTTCAGGGTAAGGAGTCAGAAATTTTCCTTAATTTGGGGCAAAAAGACAGAAATTCCCTTTGTTTTGGAGGAAAAGGCAGAAATTCCACTTATTTAGAGGCAATAATGCAGAAATTCCTCTTATTTTGGAGCAAAAATGAAGAAATTTCCCATTTATATGGCAAAAAGTTATGCATTCTTCTTATTTTCGGGCAAAATGCAGAAATTCCCCGTATTTTGGAGCAAAATTGCAGAAATTGCCCTAATTGTGGTACAAAAAGGCAGAAATTCCCTATATGTTGGGGCAAAAAGACCGAAATTCTTCTTATTTTGGGGCAAAACTCAAAAATTCCAATTATTTTGGGGCAAAATTTCAGAAATTTCCCTTATTTTGGGGCAAAATTGCAGAAATTTCACTTATTTTGGGGCAAAAGTGCAGAAATTTCACTTATTTAAGGGAAAAGAAGCAAAAATTTTCTTATTTTGGGGCAAAATGGCAGAAATTTCTTTTATTTTGATACATAATTGCAGAAATTTTTCTTATTTTGGGCAAAAAGGCAGAAATTTCCATATTTTGTGGCAAAAATGCAGAAATACCCCTTATTTTGAGGTAAAAAGCTTGAAATTCCCACTATTTTGGGGCAAAAAGGCAGAAATTCCCCTTATTTTGGGGCAAAAAGCAGACATTTCCCTTATTTTTGGGGAAAATTTTAGAAATTTAACTTATTTCAGGGCAAAAAGTCAGAAATTCCCCTTATTTTGGGGCAAAAAGACAGAAATTCCGTTTATTTTTGGGGAAATATCAGAAATTGCACTTATTTGGAGTCAAAAAGGCAGAAAATCCCCTTATTTTGGGGTAAAAATCAAGAAATATCCATTTTTTATGGCAAAAAGGTATACATTCCCTTTATTTTCGGGCAAGATGGCAGAAATTCCTTGTATTTTGGAGCAAAATTGCAGAAATTCCCCTAATTTTGGAACAAAAAGGCAGAACTTCTTCTTATTTTGGTGTAAAACTGCAGAAATTTCACTTATTTCGCGGCAAAATGGCAGAAATTCCCTTTATTTTTGGCGAAAACAGTAGAAAATCCCCGTATTTTGGAGCAAAATTGCAGAAATTCACCTAATTTTGGGGTAAAACATGCAGTAATTTTCTTTATTTGGGGGCAAAAAGGCAGAAATTCCCCTTATTTTGGGGTAAAAGGCAGAAATTCCCCTTATTTTAGGGCAAAATTGCAGAAATTTCCCTTATTTGGAGACAAAAAACAGAAATTCCCTTTATTTTGGGTCAAAATTGCAGAAAATTTCTTTATTATGGGGAAAAAATGCAGATATTTTTTTTATTTTAAGGCAAAATTGCAGAAATTTCACTTATTTCAGAGAAAAAAAGCAAAAATTTTTCTTATTTTAGGGCAAAAAGGCAGAAATTCACCTTATTTTGGGGCAAAAAGGCAGAAATTCACATTATTTGGGGTAAAATTGCAGACATTTCACATATTTAAGGGCAAAAGGCAGAAATTCCCCTTATTTTGGGATAAAATTGCAGAAATTTCCTTTGTTTGGGGGCAAAAAGCCAGAAAATCCCCTTAATTTCAGGCAAAAAGGCAGAAATTTCCCGTATTTTGGAGCAAATTTGCAGAAATTCCCCTAATATTGGGGCAAAAATGCAGAAATTCCCTTTATTTGGGTCAAATCGGCAGAAGTTCCCCTTATTTTCGGAAAAGCGGCAGAAATTCCCTGTACTTTGAACCAAAATTGCAGAAACTCTCCTAATTTTGGTGCAAAAAGGCAGAAATTCCCTTTATTTTGGGGCAAAAATACAGAAATTCTTTTTATTTCGGGGCAAAAATCAGAAATTTCCCTTATTTTGGGGCAAAATTTTAGAAATTTCTTTTATTTTGGTACAGAATTGCAGAAATTTTTCTTATTTTGTGGCAAAAGGCAGAAATTTTCCATATCTTGGTGCAAAAAGGCTGAAATTCCCCTTATTTTTAGGTAAAATGCTGAAATTCCCCATATTTTGGGGCAAAAAGGCTGAAATTCCCCTCATTTTGGGGCAAAAAGGCACAAATTTCCCTTATATTCGGGAAAAATTGCAGAAATTCCATTTATTTCAGGGCAAAAAGTCAGAAATTACTTTTATTTTGGGGCAAAAACAGAAATTTCTTTTATTTTGGTACAAAATTGAAGAAATTTTCCTTATTTGGAACAAAAAGTCAGAAATTCCTCATATTTTGAGCAAAAGGCAGAAATTCCCCTTATTTTGAGGTAAAAAGGCTGAAATTCCCGTTATTTTGGGGCAAAAAGGCAGAAATTCCCTTTACTTTTTGGCAAAAAGGCAGAAATTCCCGTTAATTGGGGCAGAAAAGCAAAAATTTTCCTTATTTGGGGGCAATGAGGCAGAAATTCCCCATATTTTGTGGCAAAAAGGCAGAAATTTTTCTTATTTGGAGGTAAAATGCTGAAATTCCCCTTATTTTGGCAAAAAGGCAGAAATTCCCCTTATTTTGGGGCAAAATTGCAGAAATTTCACTTATTTCAGGACAAAAAGTCAGAAATTTGCCTTATTTTGGGGCAAAAAGCAGAAATTCTCCTAATTTTGGTGCCAAAATCAGAAATTCCTCTTATTTTGGGGTAAAATTGTGGAAATTTCAAATATTTCAGTGCAAAAAGGCACAAATTCCACTGTATTTCGGGCAATAAGAAATAAATTCTTTGTGTTTTGGAGTAAAATTTCAGAAATTCCCCTTATATTGTTGCTAAAATGTAAAAATTCCCTTTATTTTGGTTCAATAAGGCAGAAATTCCCCGTATTTTGAAGCAAAATTGCACATATTCTCCTAATTTTGAGGGAAAATGCAGAAATTCACATTATTTTGTTACAAAATAACAGAAATTCTCCTTATTTCAGGGCAAAAAGTCAGAAATTCCCCTTATTTTGGGGCAAAATTTCAGAAATTTCCTTTATTTTGGGGCAAAGTTGCAGAAATCTCCCTTATTTTGGGGCAAAATTATAGAAATTTAACTTATTTCAGGGAAAAAACGCAGAAATTTCTCTTATTTTGGAGCAAAAAGCAGAAATAACTTTCATTTTGGTTCAAAATTGCAGAAATTTTCTTTATTTTGAGGCAAAAATACAGAAATTCCCTATATTTTAGGGCAAAAAGGCAGAGATTCCCCTTATTATGAGATAAAATGCTGAAATTCCCTTTATTTTGGGGTAAAAAGACAGAAATTCCCCTTATTTTGTGGCAAATATGCAGAAATTCCCCTTATTTTGGGGCAAAAGGCAGAAATTCTTCTTATTTTAGGGCAAAAAGGCAGAAATTTCTCTTATTTGGGGACATAAAACAGAAATTCCCTTTATTTTGGGTCAAAATTGCAGAAAATTCCTTTATTATGGAGAAAAATTGCAGATATTTTTTTTATTTTAAGGCAAAATTGCAGAAATTTCACTTATTTCAGAGAAAAAAAGCAAAAATTTTTCTTATTTTAGGGCAAAAAGGCAGAAATTCACCTTATTTTGGGGCAAAAAGGCAGAAATTCACCTTATTTTGGGGTAAAATTGCAGACATTTCACATATTTCAGGGCAAAAAGGCAGAAATTCCCCTTATTTTGGGATAAAATTGCAGAAATTTCCCTTGTTTGGGGGCAAAAAGGCAGAAAATCCCCTTAATTTCGGGCAAAAAGGCAGAAAATCCCCTTAATTTCGGGCAAAAAGGCAGAAATTCCCCGTATTTTGGAGCAAAATAGCAGAAATTCCCCTAATATTGGGGCAAAAATGCAGAAATTCCCTTTATTTGGGGCAAATCGGCAGAAGTTCCCCTTATTTTCGGGAAATGCGGCAGAAATTCCCTGTACTTTGAACCAAAATTGCAGAAACTCTCCTAATTTTGGTGCAAAAAGGCAGAAATTCCCTTTATTTTGGGGCAAAAATACAGAAATTCTCCTTATTTCGGGGCAAAAATCAGAAATATCCCTTATTTTGGGGCAAAATTTTAGAAATTTCTTTTATTTTGGTACAGAATTGCAGAAATTTTTCTTATTTTGTGGCAAAAAGGCAGAAATTTTCCATATTTTGGTGCAAAAAGGCTGAAATTCCCCTTATTTTTTGGTAAAATGCTGAAATTCCCCATATTTTGGGGCAAAAAGGCTGAAATTCCTCTCATTTTGGGGCAAAAAAGTACAAATTTCCCTTATTTTCGGGCAAAATTGCAGAAATTTCATTTATTTCAGGGCAAAAAGTCAGAAATTACTTTTATTTTGGGGCAAAAACAGAAATTTCTTTTATTTTGGTAAAAAATTGAAGAAATTTTTCTTATTTGGAACAAAAAGTCAGAAATTCCTCATATTTTGAGCAAAAGGCAGAAATTCCCTTTATTTTGAGGTAAAAAGGCTGAAATTCCCGTTATTTTGGGGCAAAAAGGCAGAAATTCCCTTTACTTTGTGGCAAAAAGGCAGAAATTCCCGTTAATTGGGGCAGAAAAGCAAAAATTTTCCTTATTTGGGGGCAATAAGGCAGAAATTCCCCATATTTTGTGGCAAAAAGGCAGAAATTTTCTTTATTTGGAGGTAAAATGCTGAAATTCCCCTTATTTTGGCAAAAGGCTGAAATTCCCCTTATTTTGGGGCAAAATGGCAGAAATTTCACTTATTTCAGGGCAAAAAGTCAGAAATTTGCCTTATTTTGGGGCAAAAAGCAGAAATTCTCCTAATTTTGGGGCCAAAAACAGAAATTCCTCTTATTTTGGGGTAAAATTGTGGAAATTTCAAATATTTCACTGCAAAAAGGCAGAAATTCCACTGTATTTCGAGCAATAATGCAGAAATTCCTTGTATTTTGGAGTAAAATTTCAGAAATTCCCCTTATATTTTTGCAAAAATGCAGAAATTCCCTATATTTTGGTTCAATAAGGCAAAAATTCCTTGTATTTTGAAGCAAAATTGCACATATTCTCCTAATTTTGAGGGAAAAAGCAGAAATTCACATTATTTTGTTACAAAATAACAGAAATTCTCCTTATTTCAGGGCAAAAAGTCAGAAATTCTTCTTATTTTGGGGCAAAATTTCAGAAATTTTCTTTATTTTGGGGCAAAATTGCAGAAATCTCCCTTATTTTGGGGCAAAATTATAGAAATTTAACTTATTTCAGGGGAAAAACGCAGAAATTTCTCTTATTTTGGAGCAAAAAGGCAGAAATAACTTTTATTTTGGTACAAAATTGTAGAAATTTTCTTTATTTTGGGGCAAAAATATAGAAATTCCCCATATTTTAGGGCAAAAAGGCAGAGATTCCCCTTATTATGAGGTAAAAAGGTTGAAATTCCCTTTATTTTGGGGTAAAAATACAGAAATTCCCCTTATTTTGTGGCAAAAGGCAGAAATTTCCCTTATTTTGGGGCAAAATTGCAGAAATTTCACTTATTTCAAGGCAAAATTTAAAAATTCCTTTTAGTTTGGAGCAAAAAGACAGAAATTCCGTTTATTTTTAGGTAAAAAGGCAGAAATTTCACTTATTTTGAGGTAAAAAGGCAGAAATTCCTCTTATTTTTGGGCAAAAATGAAGAAATTTCCCTATTTTGTGGCAAAAGGTATACATTCCCCTTATTTTCGGACTAAAAAGTAGAAATTCCACGTATTTTGGAGCAAAATTGCAGAAATTCCCCTAATTGTGGGGCAAAATGCAGAAATTCCCTATATGTTGGGTCAAAAAGGAAGAAATTCTTATTATTTTGGGGCAAAACTCAGAAATTCCACTTATTTTGGGGCAAAATTCCAGAAATTTCCCTTATTTTGAGGTTAAATTGCAGAAATTTGACTTATTTTGGGGCAAAATTGCAGAAATTTCACTTATTTCAGGGAAAAAAGGCTGAAATTTTCCTTATTTTGGGGCAAAAAGGCAGAAATTTCTTTTATTTTGGTACAAAATTGCAGAATTTTTTTTTTATTTTGGGGCAAAAATGCTGAAATTCCCCTTATTTGGAGGCAAAGAGGCAGAAATTTCACTTATTTTGTGGCAAAATTGCAGAAATTTCACTTATTTCAGGGAAAAAAGGCAGAAATTTTCTTATTTTGGTGCAAAAAGGAAGAAATTGCTAATATTTTGTGGCAAAAATGCAGAAATTCCCCTTATTTTGAGGTAAAAAAGGCTGAAATTCCCCTTATTTGGGGGCAAAAAGGCAGAAATTTTCCTAATTTTGGGGCAAAATTGCAGAAATTTCACTTATTTCAGAGTAATAAGTCAGAAATTTTCCTTATTTTGGTGCAAAAAAGACAGGAATTCCCTTTGTTTTGAGGGAAAAAGAAAGAAATTCCACTAATTTAGAGGCAAAAAAGCAGAAATTCCGCTTATTTTGGAGCAAAAATGAAGAAATTTCCCTTTTTTATGGCAAAAAGGTATGCATTCTTCTTATTTTTGGACAAAAATGCAGAAATTCCCCGTATTTTGGAGCAAAATTGCAGAAATTCCCCTAATTGTGGGGCAAAAAGGCAGAATTTCCCTATATGTTAGGGCAAAAAGACAGAAATTCTCCTTATTTTGGGGCAAAACTCAGAAATTCCACTTATTTTGGGGCAAAATTCCAGATTGTAGGGCAAAATTTCGGAAATTTCACTTATTTCAGGGAAAAAAGGCAGAAATTTTCCTTATTTTGAGGCAAAAGGGCCGAAATTTCCCTTATTTTGGAGCAAAAATGAAGAAATTCCCCTTATTTTGAGGTAAAAAGGATTAAATTCCCCTTATTTGGGGGCAAAAGGAAGAAATTTCCCTTACTTTGGGGCAAAATTGCAGAAATTTCACTTACTTCCGGGTAATAATTCAGAAATTTTCCTTATTTTGGGGCAAAAAAGACAGAAATTCTTTTTGTTTTGGGGGAAAAGACAGAAATTCCAGTTATTTAGAGGCAAAAAAGCAGAAATTCCCTTTATTTTGGAGCAAAAATGAAGAAATTTCCCTTTTTTATGGCAAAAAGGTATGCATTCTTCTTATTTTCGGGCAAAATGCAGAAATTCCCCATATCTTGGGGCAAAATTGCAGAAATTCCCCTAATTGTGGGGCAAAAACGCAGAAATTCCCTATATGTTGGCGCAAAGAGACAGAAATTCTCCTTATTTTGGGTAAGACTCAGAAATTCCACTTATTTTGGGGCAAAATTTCAGAAATTTCCCTTATTTTGGGGCAAAATTGCAGAAATTTGACATATTTTGGGGCAAAATTGCAGAAATTTCACTTATTTCAGGAAAAAAAGGCAGAAATTTTCCTTATTTTGAAACAAAAAGGCAGAAATTCCTAATATTTTGTGGCAAAAATGCAGAAATTCCCCTTATTTTGAGGTTAAAAGGCTGAAATTCCCATTATTTGGGGGCAATAAGGCAGAAATTTCCCTAATTTTCGGGCAAAATTGGAGAAATTTCACTTATTTCAGGGTAATAAGTCAGAAATTTTTTTTATTTTGGGGCAAAAAAGACAGGAATTCCCTTTGTTTTGCAGGAAAAAGACAGAAATTCCACTTATTTAGAGGCAAAAAAGCAGAAATTCCCCTTAATTATGAGCAAAAATAAAGAAATTTCCCTTTTTTATGGCAAAAAGGTATGCATTCTTCTTATTTTTGGGCAAAAAGGCAGAAATTCCCTGTATTTTGGAGCAAAATTGCAGAAATTCCCCTAACTGTGGGGCAAAAAGGCAGAAATTTCCTATATGTTAGGGCAAAAAACAGAAATTCTCCTTATTTTGGTGCAAAACTCAGAAATTCCACTTATTTTGGGGCAAAATTCTAGAAATTTCCCTTATTTTGGGGCAAAATTTCAGAAATTTCACTTATTTAAGGGAAAAAAGGCAGAAATTTTCTTATTATGGTGCAAAAAGGCAGAAATTCTTAATATTTTGTGGCAAAAATGCAGAAATTCCCTTTATTTTGATGTAAAAAGGCTGAAATTACCTTTATTTGGGGGCAAAAATGCAGAAATTCCCCTAATTTTGGGGCAAAATTGCAAAAACTTTACTTATTTCAGAAAAAAAGCAGAAATTTTCTTATTTTGGGGCAAAAGGCAGAAATTTCTTTTATTTTGGTACAAAATTGCAGAAATTTTTTTTATTTTGGGGCAAAAAGGCAGAAATTTCCCATATTTTGGGGCAAAAATGCAGAAATTCCCCTTATTTTGAGGTAAAAAGGCTGAAATTCCCCTTATTTTGGGGCAAAAGGCCGAAATTTCCCTTATTTTGGGGCAAAATTGCAGAAATTTCACTTATTTCAGGGTAATAAGTCAGAAATTTTCCTTATTTTGGGGCAAAAAAGACAGGAATTCCCTTTGTTTTGGGGGAAAAAGACAGAAATTCCACTTATTTAGAGGCAGAAATCCAGAAATTCCCCTTATTTTGAGATAAATAGGCTGAAATTCCCCTTATTTGGGTGCAAAAAGGCAGAAATTTCCCTTATTTTGGTGCAAAAAGACAGAAATTCCCCTTATTTTGTCGCAAAAAGGCAGAAATTTCTTTTGTTTTAAGGCAACATTGCAGAAATTTCACTTATTTCAGGGCACAATTCAAAAATTCCTTTTATTTTGGGGCAAAAAGACAGAAATTCCATTTATTTTTCAGTAAAAAGCAGAAATTTCACTTATTTTGAGGCAAATAAGCAGAAATTCCCATTATTTTGGAGCAAAAATGAAGAAATTTCCCTTTTTTGTGGCAAAAGGTAAACATTCCCCTGATTTTCGGGCTGAAAAGTAGAAATTCCCCGTATTTTGGAGCAAAATTGCAGAAATTCCCTTAATTGTGGGGCAAAAAGGCAGAAATTCCCTGTATGTTGGGGCAAAAAGACAGAAATTCTAATTATTTTGGGGCAAAATTCCAAAAATTTACCTTATTTTGGGGCAAAATTGCAGAAATTTCACTTATTTCAGGAAAAAAAGGCAGAAATTTTCTTATTTTGGTGCAAAAAGGAAGAAATTCCTAATATTTTGTGGCAAAAATGCAGAAATTCCCTTTATTTTGAGGTAAAAAAGGCTTAAATTCCCCTTATTTGGGGGCAAAAAGGAAGAAATTTCCCTTATTTTGGAGCAAAATTGCAGAAACTTCACTTACTTCAGGGTAATAAGTCAGAAATTTTCCTTATTTTGGGGCAAAAAAGACAGGAATTCCCTTTGTTTTGGGGGAAAAAGACAGAAATTCCAAGTATTTAGAAGCAAAAAAAGCAGAAATTCCCCTTATTTTGGAGAAAAAATGAAGAAATTTCCCTTTTTTATGGCAAAAAGGGATGCATTCTTCTTATTTTTGGGCAAAAAGGCAGAAATTTCCCGTATTTTGGAGCAAAATTGCAGAAATTCCCCTAATTGTGGGGCAAAAAGGCAGAAATTCCCTATATGTTGGGGCAAAAAAACAGAAATTCTCCTTATTTTGGGGCAAATCTCAGAAATTGCACTTATTTTAAGGCAAAATTTCAGAAATTTCCCTTATTTTGGGGCAAAATTGCAGAAATTTCACTTATTTTGGGGCAAAATTGCAGAAATTTCACATATTTCAGGGATAAAAGGCAGAAATTTTTTTTATTTTGGTGCAAAAAGGCAGAAATTCCTAATATTTTGTGGCAAAAAATGGAGAAATTTCCCTTATATTGAGGTAAAAAAGCTGAAATAGCTCTTATTTGGGGGCAAAAAGGCAGAAATTTCCCTAATTTTGGGGCAAAATTGCCGAAATTTCACTTATTGCAGAGTAATAAGTCAGAAATTTTCCTTATTTTGGGGCAAAAAAGACAGGAATTCCCTTTGTTTTGAGGGAAAAATACAGAAATTCCACTAATTTAGAGGCAAAAGCAGAAATTCCCCTTATTTTGGAGCAAAAATAAAAAAATTTCTCTTTTTTTATGGCAAAAAGGTATGCATTCTTCTTATTTTCGGGCAAAAAGGGAGAAATTCCTTGTATTTTGGAGCAAAATTGCAGAAATTCCCCGAATTGTGAGGCAAAAAGCCAGAATTTCCCTATATGTTAGGGCAAAAAGACAGAAATTCTCCTTATTTTGGGGCAAAACTCAGAAATTCCACTTATTTTGGGGCAAAAGTCCAGAAATTTCCCTTATTGTAGGGCAAAATTTCGGAAATTTCACTTATTTCAGGGAAAAAAGGCAGAAATTTTCTTTATTTTTAGGCAAAAGGGCCGAAATTTCTCTTATTTTGGGGCAAAAATGCAGAAATTCCCCTTATTTTGAGGTAAAAAGGCTGAAATTTTCTTTATTTGGGGGCAAAAAGAAGAAATTTCCCTTACTTTGGGGCAAAATTGCAGAAATTTCACTTACTTCAGGGTAATAAGTCAAAAATTTTCCTTATTTTGGGGCAAAAAAGACAGAAATTTCCTTTGTTTTGGGGGAAAAAGACAGAAATTCCAGTTATTTAGAGGCAAAAAAGCAGAAATTCCCCTTATTTTGGAGCAAAAATGAAGAAATTTCCCTTTTCTATGGCAAAAAGGTATGCATTCTTCTTGTTTTCGGTCAAAAAAACAGAAATTCCCCATATCTTGGAGCAAAATTGCAGAAATTCCCCTAATTGTGGGGCAAAAACGCAGAAATTCCATATATGTTGGGGCAAAGAGACAGAAATTCTCCTTATTTTGGGGCAAAACTCAGAAATTCCACTTATTTTGGGGCAAAATTCCAGAAATATCCCTTATTTTGGGGCAAAATTGCAAAAATTTGACTTATTTTGGGGCAAAATTGCAGAAATTTCACTTATTTCAGGGAAAAAAGGCAGAAATTTTCCTTATTTTGAAACAAAAAGGCAGAAATTCCTAATATTTTGTGGCAAAAATGCAGAAATTCCCCTTATTTTGAGGTTAAAGGCTGAAATTCCCATTATTTGGGGGCAAAAAAGCAGAAATTTCCCTAATTTTCGGGCAAAATTGGAGAAATTTCACTTATTTCAGGGTAATAAGTCAGAATTTTTTCTTATTTTGGGGCAAAAAAGACAGGAATTCCCTTTGTTTTGCGGGAAAAAGACAGAAATTCCACTTATTTAGAGGCAAAAATGAAGAAATTTTCCTTATTTTGGAGCAAAAATGAAGAAATTACCCTTTTTTATGGCAAAAAAGTATGCATTCTTCTTATTTTTGGGCAAAAAGGCAGAAATTCCTCGTATTTTGGAGCAAAATTGCAGAAATTCCCCTAATTGTGGGGCAAAAAGGCAGATATTCCCTATATGTTAGGGCAAAAAACAGAAATTCTCCTTATTTTGGTGCAATACTCAGAAATTACACTTATTTTGGGGCAAAATTCCAGAAATTTCCCTTATTTTGTGGAAAAATTTCAGAAATTTCACTTATTTCAGGGAAAAAAGGAAGAAATTTTTTTATTATGGTGCAAAAAAGCAGAAATTCCTAATATTTTGTGGCAAAAATGCAGAAATTCCCTTTATTTTGAGGTAAAAAGGCTGAAATTTTCTTTATTTGGGGGCAAAAAGGCAGAAATTCCCCTAATTTTGGGGCAAAATTGCAGAAATTTTACTTATTTCAGAAAAAAAGCAGAAATTTTCTTATTTTGGGTTAAAAGGCAGAAATTTCTTTTATTTTGGTACAAACTTGGAGAAATTTTTCTTATTTTGGGGCAAAAAAGCAGAAATTTCCCATATTTTGGGGCAAAAATGCAGAATTTCCCTTATTTTGAGGTAAAAAGGCTGAAATTCCCCTTATTTGGGGGCAAAAGGCAGAAATTTCCCTTATTTTGGGGCAAAATTGCCGAAATTTAACTTATTTCAGGTAATAAGTCAGAAATTTTCCTTATTTTGGGGCAAAAAAGACAGAAATTTCCTTTGTTTTGAGGGAAAAAGACAGAAATTCCACTTATTTAGAGGCAAAAATGAAGAAATTCCCGTTATTTTGGAGCAAAAATGAAGAAATTTCCCTTTTTTATGACAAAAAGGTATGCATTCTTCTTATTTTCAGGCAAAAAGGCAGAAATTCCCCGTATTTTGGAGCAAAATTGCAGAAATTCCCCTAATTGTGGGGCAAAAAGGCAGAAATTCCCTATATGTTGGGGCAAAAAGATCAAAATTCTTATATTGGGGCAAAACTCAGAAATTTCCCTTTTTTGGGGCAAAATTCCAGAAATTTCCCTTATTTTGGGGCAAAATTGCAGAAATTTGACTTATTTTGGGGCAAAATTGCAGAAATTTCACTTATTTCAGAAAAAAAGCAGAAATTTTCTTATTTTGGAACAAAAAGGCAGAAATTTCTTTTATTTTGATACAAAATTGCAGAAATTTTTCTTATTTTGGGGCAAAAAGGCAGAAATTTTTCATATTTTGGGGCAGAAATCCAGAAATTCCCCTTATTTTGAGGTAAAAATGCTGAAATTCTTCTTATTTGGGGGCAAAAAGGGAGAAATTTCCCTTATTTTCGGGCAAAATTGCAGAAATTTCACTTATTTCAGAGTAATAAGCCAGAAATTTTCCTTATTTTGGGGCAAAAAACTCAGAAATTTGCTTTGTTTTGGGGGAAAAAGACAGAAATTCCACTTATTTAGAGGCAGAAAAGAAGAAATTTCCCTTATTTTGGAGCAAAAATGAAGCAATTTCCTTTTTTTATGGCAAAAAGGTATGCATTCTTCTTATTTTCGGGCAAAAAGGCAGAAATTCCTGGTATTTTGGAGCAAAATTGCAGAAATTCCCCTTATTGTGCCGCAAAAAGGCAGAAATTCCCTATATGTTGGGGCAAAAAGACAGAAATTCTCCTTATTTTGGGGCAAAACTCAGAAATTCCACTTATTTTGGGGCAAAATTCTAGAAATTTCCCTTATTTTGGGGCAAAATTGCAGAAATTTGACTGTTTTGGTGGCAAAATTGCAGAAATTTCACTTATTTCAAAAAAAGCAGATATTTTCTTATTTTGGGGCAAAAAAGGCAGAAATTTCTTTTATTTTGGTACAAAATTGCAGAAATTTTTCTTATTTTGGGGCAAAAAGTCAGAAATTTCCCATGTTTTGGGGCAAAAATGCCGAAATTCCCCTTATTTTGAGGTAAAAAGGCTGAAATTCCTCTTATTTGGGGGCAAAAAGGCAGAAATTTCCTTTATTTTGGGTCAAAATTGCAGAAATTTCACTTATTTCATGGTAATAAGTCAGAAATTTTCAAATTTTGGGGCAAAAAAGACAGAAATTCCCTTTGTTTTGGGGGAAAATACAGAAATTCCAATTATTTAGAGGCAAAAAAGCAGAAATTCCCCTTATTTTGGAGCAAAAATGAAGAAATTTTCCTTTTTTATGGCAAAACGGTATGCATTCTTCTTATTTTCGGGCAAAAATGCAGAAATTCCCCATATTTTGGAGCAAAATTGCAGAAATTCCCCTAATGATGGGGCAAAAAGGCAGAAATTCCCTATATGATGGGACAAAGAGACAGAAATTCTCCTTAGTTTGGGGCAAAACTCAGAAATTTTTCTTATTTTGAAGCAAAATTCCAGAAATTTCACTTATTTCAGAAAAAAAAAAGCAGAAATTTTCTTATAATGGGGTAAAAAGGCAGAAATTTCTTTTATTTTGGTACAAAATTGCAGAAATTTTCCTTATTTTGGGGCAAAAAGGGAGAAATTTCCCTTATTTTGGGGAAAAATGCAGAAATTCCACTTATTTTAGGTAAAAAGGCTGAAATTCCCCTTATTTGGTGACAAAAAAGCAGAAATTTCCCTTATTTTGGGGCAAAATTGCAGAAATTTCACTAATTTCAGGGTAATAAGTCAGAAATTTTCCTTATTTTTGGGCAAAAAAAACAGAAATTCTTTTTGTTTTGGGGGAAAAAGACAGAAATTCCACTTATTTAAAGGCAAAAAAGCAGAAATTCCCCTTATTTTGGAGCAAAATTGCAGAAATTCTCCTAATTGTGGGTCAAAAAGGCAGAAATTTTCTATATGTTGGGGCAAAAAGACAGAAATTCTCTTTATTTTTGGGCAAATCTCAGAAATTCCACTTATTTTGGGGCAAAATTCAGGAAATTTCACATATTTTGGGGCAAAATTGCAGAAATTTCACTTGTTTTGGGGCAAAATTGCAGAAATTTCACTTATTTCGGGAAAAAAAAGCAGAAATTTTCTTTATTTTGGGGCAAAAAGGCAGAAATTCCTATTATTTTGTGGCAAAAATGCAGAAATTTCTTCTATTTTGAGGTAAAAAGGCTGAAATTCCCATTATTTGGGGATAAAAAGGCAGAAATTTCCCTAATTTTCGGGCAAAATTGCAGAAATTTCACTTACTTCAGGGTAATAAGTCAGGAATTTTTCTTATTTTGGGGAAAATGAGACAGAACTTCCCTTTGTTTTGTGGGAAAAAGACAGAAATTCCACTTATTTAGTGGCAAAAATGCAGAAATTCCCTTTATTTTGAAGCAAAAATGAAGAAATTTCCATTTTTCTGGCAGAAAGGTATGCATTCTTCTTATTTTCGGGCAATAAGGCAGAAATTACCTGTATTTTGGAGCAAAATTGCAGAAATTCCCCTAATTGTGGGGCAAAAAGTCAGAAATTCCCTATATGTTTGGGCAAAAAGACAGAAATTCTCCTTATTTTGGGGCAAAACTCAGAAATTTCACTTATTTTGGGGCAAAATTGCAGAAATTTCACTTATTTCAGAAAAAAAAAGCAGAAATTTTCTTATATTGGGGCAAAAAGCCAGAAATTTCTTTTATTTTGGTACAAAATTACAGAAATTTCTTTATTTTGGGGCAAAACGCAGAAATTTCCCTTATTTTGGGAAAAAATGCAGAAATTCCACTTATTTTGAGGTAAAAAGGTTGAAATTCCCCTTATTTGGGGGCAAAAAAGCAGAAATTTCCCTTATTTTGGGGCAAAATTTCAGAAATTTCACTTATTTCAGGGTAATAAGTCAGAAATTTTACTTATTTTGGGGCAAAAAAATCCCTTTGTTTTGGGGGGAAAAGACAGAAATTCCACTTATTTAGAGGCAAAAAACCAGAAATTCCTCTTATTTTGGGGCAAAATTGCACAATTTCCCCTAATTTTGGGTCAAAAAGGCAGAAATTCCCTTTATGTTGGGGCAAAAGACAGAAATTCTCCTTATTTTGGGGCAAATCTCAGAAATTCCACTTATTTTGGGGCAAAATTCCAGAAATTTCACTTATTTTGGCGCAAAATTGCAGAAATTTCACTTATTTTGGCGCAAAATTGCAAAAATTTCACTTATTTCAGGGAAAAAAGGCAGAAATTTTCCTTATTTTGTGGCAAAAAAGCATAAATTCCTAATATTTAGTGGCAAAAATGCAGAAATTCCCCTTATTTTGAGGTAAAAAGGCTGAAATTCCCCTTATTTGGGGGCAAAAAGGCAGAAATTTCCCTTATTTTGGGGCAAAATTGCAGAAATTTCACTTACTTCAGGGTAATAAGTCAGAAATTTTCTTTATTTTGGGGCAAAAAAGACAGAAATTCCCTTTGTTTTGGGGGAAAAAGACAGAAATTCCAGTTATTTAGAGGCAAAAATGCAGAAATTCCCCTTATTTTGGAGCAAAAATGAAGAAATTTGCCTTTTTTATGGCAAAAAGGTATGCATTCTTCTTATTTTCGGGGAAAAAAGCAGAAATTCCCCATATCTTGGAGCAAAATTGCAGAAATTCTTCTACTTGTGGGGCAAAAACGCAGAAATTCCCTATATGTTGGGGCAAAGAGACAGAAATTCTCCTTATTTTGGGGCAAAACTCAGAAATTCCACTTATTTTGGGGCAAAATTCATGAAATTTCCCTTATTTTGGGGCAAAATTGCAGAAATTTGACTTATTTTTATGCAAAATTGAAGAAATTTCACTTATTTTAGGGAAAAAAGGCAGAAATTTTTTTTATTTTGAAACAAAAAGGCAGAAATTCCTAATATTTTGTGGCAAAAATGCAGAAATTCCTCTTATTTTGAGGTTAAAAGGATGAAATTCCCAATATTTGCGGGCAAAAAGGGAGAAATTTCCCTAATTTTCGGGTAAAATTGGAGAAATTTCACACATTTCAGGGTAATAAGTCAGAAATTTTCCTTATTTTGGGGCAAAAAAGACAGGAATTCCCTTTGTTTTTTGGGAAAAAGAAAGAAATTCCACTTATTTAGAGGCAAAAAAGCAGTACTTCTTCTTAATTATGAGCAAAAATGAAGAAATTTCCCTTTTTTATGGCAAAAAGGTATGCATTCCTCATATTTTTGGGCAAAAAGGCAGAAATTCCCCGTATTTTGGAGCAAAATTGCAGAAATTCCCCTAATGTGGGGCAAAAAGGCAGAAATTCCCTATATGTTAGGGCAAAAAACAGAAATTCTCCTTATTTTGGTGCAAAACTCAGAAATTCCACTTATTTTGGGGCAAAATTCCATAAATTTCCCTTATTTTGAAGAAAAATTTCAGAAATTTCACTTATTTCAGGGAAAAAAGGAAGAAATTTTTTTATTATGGTGCAAAAAAGCAGAAATTCCTAATATTTTGTGACAAAAATGCAGAAATTCCCTTTATTTTGAGGTAAAAAGGCTGAAATTCCCTTTATTTGGGGGCAAAAAGGCAGAAATTCCCCTAATTTTGGGGCAAAATTGCAGAAATTTTACTTATTTCAGAAAAAAAAGCAGAAATTTTCTTATTTTGGGTCAAAAGGCAGAAATTTCTTTTATTTTGGTACAAAATTGCAGAAATTTTTCTTATTTGGGGGCAAAAGGCAGAAATTTCCCTTATTTTGGGGCAAAATTGCCGAAATTTAACTTATTTCAGGTAATAAGTCAGAAATTTTCCTTATTTTGGGGCAAAAAAGACAGAAATTTTCTTTGTTTTGGGGGAAAAAGACAGAAATTCCACTTATTTAGAGGCAAAAATGAAGAAATTCCCGTTATTTTGGAGCAAAAATGAAGAAATTTCCCTTTTTTATGACAAAAAGGTATGCATTCTTCTTATTTTCAGGCAAAAAGGCAGAAATTCCCCGTATTTTGGAGCAAAATTGCAGAAATTCCCCTAATTGTGGGGCAAAAAGGCAGAAATTCCCTATATGTTGGGGCAAAAAGATCAAAATTCTTATTTTGGGGCAAAACTCAGAAATTTCCCTTTTTTGGGGCAAAATTCCAGAAATTTCCCTTATTTTGGGGCAAAATTGCAGAAATTTGACTTATTTTGGGGCAAAATTGCAAAAATTTCACTTATTTCAGAAAAAAAGCAGAAATTCTCTTATTTTGGAACAAAAAGGCAGAAATTTCTTTTATTTTGATACAAAATTGCAGAAATTTTTCTTATTTTGGGGCAAAAAGGCAGAAATTTTTCATATTTTGGGGCAGAAATCCAGAAATTCCCCTTATTTTGAGGTAAAAAGGCTGAAATTCTTCTTATTTGGGGGCAAAAAGGGAGAAATTTCCCTTATTTTCGGGCAAAATTGCAGAAATTTCACTTATTTCAGAGTAATAAGCCAGAAATTTTCCTTATTTTGGGGCAAAAAACTCAGAAATTTGCTTTGTTTTGGGGGAAAAAGACAGAAATTCCACTTATTTAGAGGCAGAAAAGAAGAAATTCCCCTTATTTTGGAGCAAAAATGAAGCAATTTCCTTTTTTTATGGCAAAAAGGTATGCATTCTTCTTATTTTCGGGCAAAAAGGCAGAAATTCCTGGTATTTTGGAGCAAAATTGCAGAAATTCTCCTTATTGTGCCGCAAAAAGGCAGAAATTCCCTATATGTTGGGGCAAAAAGACAGAAATTCTCCTTATTTTGGGGCAAAACTCAGAAATTCCACTTATTTTGGGGCAAAATTCTAGAAATTTCCCTTATTTTGGGGCAAAATTGCAGAAATTTGACTGTTTTGGTGGCAAAATTGCAGAAATTTCACTTATTTCAAAAAAAGCAGATATTTTCTTATTTTGGGGCAAAAAGGCAGAAATTTCTTTTATTTTGGTACAAAATTGCAGAAATTTTTCTTATTTTGGGGCAAAAAGTCAGAAATTTCCCATGTTTTGGGGCAAAAATGCAGAAATTCCCCTTATTTTGAGGTAAAATGCTGAAATTCCTCTTATTTGGGGGTAAAAAGGCAGAAATTTCCTTTATTGTGGGTCAAAATTGCAGAAATTTCACTTATTTCATGGTAATAAGTCAGAAATTTTCATATTTTGGGGCAAAAAAGACAGAAATTCCCTTTGTTTTGGGGGAAAATACAGAAATTCCAATTATTTAGAGGCAAAAAAGCAGAAATTCCCCTTATTTTGGAGAAAAAAATGAAGAAATTTCCCTTTTTTATGGCAAAACGGTATGCATTCTTCTTATTTTCGGGCAAAAAGGCAGAAATTCCCCGTATTTTGGAGCAAAATTGCAGAAATTCCCCTAATGGTAGGGCAAAAAGGCAGAAATTCCCTATATGATGGGACAAAATACAGAAATTCTCCTTAGTTTGGGACAAAACTCAGAAATTTTTCTCATTTTGAAGCAAAATTCCAGAAATTTCACTTATTTCAGAAAAAAAAGCAGAAATTTTCTTATAATGGTGTAAAAAGGCAGAAATTTCTTTTATTTTGGTACAAAATTGCAGAAATTTACCTTATTTTGGGGCAAAAAGGGAGGAATTTCCCTTATTTTGGAAAAAAATGCAGAAATTCCACTTATTTTAGGTAAAAAGGCTGAAATTCCCCTTATTTGGTGACAAAAAAGCAGAAATTTCCCTTATTTTGGGGCAAAATTGCAGAAATTTCACTTATTTCAGGGTAATAAGTCAGAAATTTTCCTTATTTTGGGGCAAAAAAAACAGAAATTCTTTTTGTTTTGGGGGAAAAAGACAGAAATTCCACTTATTTAAAGGCAAAAAAGCAGAAATTCCCCTTATTTTGGAGCAAAATTGAAGAAATTCCCCTAATTGTGGGTCAAAAAGGCAGAAATTTTCTATATGTTGGGGCAAAAAGACAGAAATTCTCTTTATTTTTGGGCAAATCTCAGAAATTCCACTTATTTTGGGGCAAAATTCAGGAAATTTCACATATTTTGGGGCAAAATTGCAGAAATTTCACTTTTTTGGGGCAAAATTGCAGAAATTTCACTTATTTCGGGAAAAAAAAGCAGAAATTTTCTTTATTTTGGGGCAAAAAGGCAGAAATTCCTAATATTTTGTGGCAAAAATGCAGAAATTTCCCCTATTTTGAGGTAAAAAGGCTGAAATTCCCATTATTTGGGGATAAAAAGGCAGAAATTTCCCTAATTTTCGGGCAAAATTGCAGAAATTTCACTTACTTCAGGGTAATAAGTCAGGAATTTTTCTTATTTTGGGGAAAATGAGACAGAACTTCCCTTTGTTTTGTGGGAAAAAGACAGAAATTCCACTTATTTAGTGGCAAAAAAGCAGAAATTCCCTTTATTTTGAAGCAAAAATTAAGAAATTTCCATTTTTCTGGCAGAAAGGTATGCATTCTTCTTATTTTCGGGCAAAAAGGCAGAAATTACCCGTATTTTGGAGCAAAATTGCAGAAATTCCTCTAATTGTGGGGCAAAAATTCAGAAATTCCCTATATGTTTGGGCAAAAAGACAGAAATTCTCCTTATTTTGGGGCAAAACTCAGAAATTTCACTTATTTTGGGGCAAAATTGCAGAAATTTCACTTATTTCAGAAAAAAAAAGCAGAAATTTTCTTATATTGGGGCAAAAAGCCAGAAATTTCTTTTATTTTTGGTACAAATTACAGAAATTTCTTTATTTTGGGGCAAAAAGGCAGAAATTTCCCTTATTTTGGGGCAAAAATGCAGAAATTCCACTTATTTTGAGGTAAAAAGGTTGAAATTCCCCTTATTTGGGGGAAAAAAAGCAGAAATTTCCCTTATTTTGGGGCAAAATTTCAGAAATTTCACTTATTTCAGGGTAATAAGTCAGAAATTTTACTTATTTTGGGGCAAAAAAATCCCTTTGTTTTGGGAGAAAAAGACAGAAATTCCACTTATTTAGAGGCAAAAAACCAGAAATTCCTCTTATTTTGGGGCAAAATTGCACAATTTCCCCTAATTTTGGGTCAAAAAGGCAGAAATTCCCTATATGTTGGGGCAAAAGACAGAAATTCTCCTTATTTTGGGGCAAATCTCAGAAATTCCACTTATTTTGGGGCAAAATTCCAGAAATTTCACTTATTTTGGCGAAAAATTGCAGAAAATTCACTTATTTTGGCGCAAAATTGCAGAAATTTCACTTATTTCAGAGAAAAAAGGCAGAAATTTTCCTTATTTTGTGGAAAAAAGCATAAATTCCTAATATTTAGTGGCAAAAATGCAGAAATTCCCCTTATTTTGAGGTAAAAAGGCTGAAATTCCCCTTATTTTAGGGCAAAAAGGCAGAAATTTCCCTTATTTTGGGGCAAAATTGCAGAAATTTCACTTACTTCAGGGTAATAAGTCAGAAATTTTCCTTATTTTGGGGCAAAAAAGACAGAAATTCCCTTTGTTTTGGGGGAAAAAGACAGAAATTCCAGTTATTTAGAGGCAAAAATGCAGAAATTCCCCTTATTTTGGAGCAAAAATGAAGAAATTTGCCTTTTTTATGGCAAAAAGGTATGCATTCTTCTTATTTTCGGGGAAAAAAGCAGAAATTCCCCATATCTTGGAGCAAAATTGCAGAAATTCTTCTAATTGTGGGGCAAAAACGCAGAAATTCCCTATATGTTGGGGCAAAGAGACAGAAATTCTCCTTATTTTGGGGCAAAACTCAGAAATTCCACTTATTTTGGGGCAAAATTCCAGAAATTTCCCTTATTTTGGGGCAAAATTGCAGAAATTTGACTTATTTTGATGCAAAATTGAAGAAATTTCACTTATTTCAGGGAAAAAAGGCAGAAATTTTTTTTATTTTGAAACAAAAAGGCAGAAATTCTTAATATTTTGTGGCAAAAATTCAGAAATTCCCCTTATTTTGAGGTTAAAAGGATGAAATTCCCAATATTTGCGGGCAAAAAGGCAGAAATTTCCCTAATTTTCGGGCAAAATTGGAGAAATTTCACTTATTTCAGGGTAATAAGTCAGAAATTTTCCTTATTTTGGGGCAAAAAAGACAGGAATTCCCTTTGTTTTTCGGGAAAAAGAAAGAAATTCCACTTATTTAGAGGCAAAAAAGCAGTACTTCTTCTTAATTATGAGCAAAAATGAAGAAATTTCCTTTTTTTATGGCAAAAAGGTATGCATTCCTCATATTTTTGGGCAAAAAGGCAGAAATTCCCCGTATTTTGGAGCAAAATTGCAGAAATTCCCCTAATTGTGGGGCAAAAAGGCAGAAAATCCCTATATGTTAGGGCAAAAAACAGAAATTCTCCTTATTTTGGTGCAAAACTCAGAAATTCCACTTATTTTGGGGCAAAATTCCAGAAATTTCCCTTATTTTGGGGCAAAATTTCAGAAATTTCACTTATTTCAGGAAAAAAAGGCAGAAATTTTTTTATTATGGTGCAAAAATGCAGAAATTCCTAATATTTTGTGGCAAAAATGCAGAAATTCTCTTTATTTTGAGTTAAAAAGGCTGAAATTCCCTTTATTTGGGGGCAAAAAGGCAGAAATTCCCCTAATTTTGGGGCAAAATTGCAGAAATTTTACTTATTTCAGAAAAAAAGCAAAAATTTTCTTATTTTGGGGCAAAAGGCAGAAATTTCTTTTATTTTGGTACAAAATTGCAGAAATTTTTCTTATTTTGGGGCAAAAAGGCAGAAATTTCCCATATTTTGGGGCAAAAATGCAGAATTTCCCTTATTTTGAGGTAAAAAGGCTGAAATTCCTCTTATTTGGGGGCAAAAGGCCGAAATTTCCCTTATTTTGGGGCAAAATTGCAGAAATTTCACTTATTTCAGGGTAATAAGTCAAAAATTTTCCTTATTTTGGGGCAAAAATGCAGAAATTCCCCGTATTTTGGAGCAAAATTGCAGAAATTCTCCTAATTGTGGGGCAAAAAGGCAGAAATTCCCTATATGTTGGGGCAAAAAGATCGAAATTCTTATTTTGGGGCAAAACTCAGAAATTTCACTTTTTTGGGGCAAAATTCCAGAAATTTCCCTTATTTTGGGGCAAAATTGAAGAAATTTGACTTATTTTGGGGCAAAATTGCAGAAATTTCTTTTATTTTGCTACAAAATTGCAGAAATTTTTCTTATTTTGGGGCAAAAAGGCAG